>NW_026014066.1:0-10406 GCF_020379485.1 Brassica napus
GGCAGCAAGTGATTGAGTTTCAGTAGTTCCTCATATAAAAGAATTGGACTCTAGATATAAGTAATATGGAGAAGACAAAATTGTTTCAAGCACCGAGACAGACCATAAGCGCCCCTTGTTTCAAAGAGAGAGGAGGACGGGTTATTCCATATTCATTTGATGGTCAGAGGCGAATTGAAGCTAAGCAGTGGTAATTCTAAGATTCCCCCGGGGAAAAATAGAGATGGTCTCTACGTTACCCATAATATGTGGAAGTATCGACGTAATTTCATAGAGTCATTCGGTCTGAATGCTACATGAAGAACATAAGCCAGATGACGGAACGGGAAGACCTAGGATGTAGAAGATCATAACATAAGTTTATTCGGCAGATTTTGATTCCTATATATCCACTCGTGTGGTACTTCTACCATATATAGAAGAATTCTACGATATATATAAGATAAGATCCATCCGTATAGATATCATCATCTACATTCAGAAAGCCGTATGCTTTGGAAGAAGCTTGTACAGTTTGGGAAGGGGTTTTGATTGATCAAAAAGAAGAATCTACTTCAACGATATGCCCTAGGCACGGCCATACATATATAGAAATCACACTTGGAAAGGGTGGACAATTAGCTAGAGCAGCGGGTGCTGTAGCGAAACTGATTGCAAAAGAGGGGAAATCGGCCACATTAAAATTACCTTCTGGAGAGGTCCGTTTGATATCCAAAAACTGCTCAGCAACAGTCGGACAAGTGGGAAATGTTGGGGTAACCAGAAAAGTTTGGGTAGAGCCGGATCGAAATGTTGGCTAGGTAAACGTCCTGTAGTAAGAGGAGTAGTTATGAACCCTGTCGACCACCCCCATGGAGGTGGTGAAGGGAGGGCTCCAATTGGTAGAAAAAACCCGTAACCCCCTGGGGTTATCCTGCGCTTGGAAGAAGAACTAGAAAAAGGAAAAAAATAGTGAGACTTTGATTCTTCGTCGCCGTAGTAAATAGGAGAGAAAATCGAATTTCTTTCTTCGTCTTAAAAAAAATAGGAGTTAATTAACTGTGACACGTTCACTAAAAAAAAATCCTTTTGTAGCAAAGCATTTATTAAGAAAAATAGAGAAGCTTAATACAAAGGCGGAAAAAGAAATCATAATAACTTGGTCCCGGGCATCTACTATTATACCCACAATGATTGGCCATACTATCGCTATACATAATGGAAGGGAACACTTACCCGTTTATATAATCGACCTTATGGTAGGACATAAATTGGGAGAATTTTCACCTACTATAAATTTTAGAGGACACGCGAAAAATGATAATAGATCTCGTCGTTAATTAAATGAATTCAAAAAATGAATAATGAATATAATTTTTTTTTTTAGTGAGAGGTAAACCTTATGATAAAGAAGAAAAAGAAGAAATCATATACTTCCGTATATGCTTTAGGGCAATATATATCTATGTCTGCCCACAAAGCACGGAGAGTTATTGATCAGATCCGTGGACGTTCCTACGAAGAAGCACTTATGATATTAGAACTTATGCCGTATCGAGGATGTTATCCCATTTTTAAATTAGTTTATTCTGCAGCAGCAAATGCTAGTCATAATAAGGGTTTCAAAGAAACCAATTTAGTCATTAGTAAAGCTGAAGTGAATCAAGGAAATACGGTGAAAAAATTAAAACCTCGGGCACGAGGACGGAGTTACCCAATAAAAAGATCCACTTGTCATATAACTATCGTATTGGAAGATATATCCTTATATCAACAATATGAAGAATATTTAATGTATTTAAAAAAACCTGGATGCAGCAATGAAAACATAAATCTAACATGTTACGATACATATAGTAGTGGAGGCCCATGGGACAAAAAATAAATCCACTTGGTTTCAGACTTGGTACAACCCAAAGTCATCATTCTATTTGGTTTGCACAACCAAAAAAGTATTCTGAAGGTTTAGAAGAAGATAAAAAAATACGAGACTGTATTAAAAATTATGTCCAAAAAATATAAGAATATCCTCTGGTATGGAGGGAATTGCACGTATCGAAATTCAAAAAAGAATCGATCTCATTCAGATCATAATCTATATGGGATTTCCTAAATTATTAATTGAAGATAAACCCGAAGAATCGAAGAATTACAGATGAATGTTCAAAAGAACTTAATTGTGTCAATAGAAAACTCAACATTGCTATTACCCGAATTTCCAATCCGTATGGGCATCCTAATATTCTTGCAGAATTTATAGCTGGCCAATTAAAAAATCGCGTTTCTTTTCGAAAAGCAATGAAAAAGCTATTGAATTAACTGAACAGGCGAATACAAAAGGAATTCAAGTACAAATTGCAGGACGTATCGACGGAAAAGAAATTGCACGTGTTGAATGGATCAGAGAAGGCAGAGTTCCTTTTACAAACAATTGAAGCTAAAATTGATTATTGTTCCTATACAGTTCGAACTATTTATGGGGTTTTAGGAATAAAATTTGGATATTCGTAGACGAAGAATAAAAAAACTTTATTTGTCTTTACATTTTATCCAATGATAAAAAACGAAAACTATGTAGTATAACACTATAAAGAAATAAAAATAAAAACTTGTAGTCTTCTTTTTTATGTTTAAGAAAAAAAAATAAGCAATTCTATAAGGTTGAATAAACATTTCCATCAAAACTCCTTTGATATAATTGCTATGCTTAGTGTGTGACTCGTTGGTTTAGGGTTAGATTACGATAAAAAAAAAAAAGAACTTACCAACTAATAACTACAGCATTAATAAATAACCTAAGCAACTCATTGCTTCGCATTATCTGGATCCAAAAAATTAGTCAAGATATGATAGGCTGATCATATCATTGGAGCAACTGACTAAAAAAAAGAATAAAGAAAGATGATTATTAAGTTATGAAAGGTAATCAAAAAGTATGCGGATAAATGGAAGGATGAAAGAAAGAGCGAAAAATTTGAATATTAATGATATATGATTCCAATTTGGAAAATCTATGAGGTCACTGTAAGAAAAGCAATGTAATAAAGCATCAATACAGATTCATTCATAATAATTAGATAAATAATAATAATTAGATAAATCTGTTCCGAAAACAAAAAATTAAGAGCCTTGAGACAATCAAAACTGAGAAAATTGCCTCAAAAAAAAAAGAAATTCAAAATTTCATGTAAAAGCTCCATTGTAGAATTCAGGCCTAATGATTAATCAAGAAGCGATGGGAACGACGGAACCCATGAATATATAGGATTCTAGTGAACAAGAAATCTTAGTAATTCATTGGACAGGATGGCGGAATAAACCAGAAACTTTATTATCTATTCTGATTTTGATTCTGAGACCTCGGGGATAAACAGCAAACTTAAATAGATATTGAAAGAGTAAATATTCGCCGGCGAAAAATTGGTTTTTTTTTTTCAAATAAAACAGTAATAAAAGATGAAAAAAACAATGAAAAAAAATAAGGATTTGTTATAATATTCTAACTCTAATAAAAATTACATTTGTAATGATGATATTACGTTTTTTTAAATAAATCGAAATAAAATTGATCTTTGATTCTATTTCAAAAAAGACATACACAAATTTAGAAGAGATAAGATGAAATAAAAAAAAATACCATGATTAATAGGATTAATCATTAACTACATCTATATCTTAATTAATCCTTTTATTCGCGAGGAGCTGGATGAGAAGAAACTCTCACGTCCAGTTCTGCAGTAGAGATGGAATTTCTCATTTAGAAAAAACCCATCAACTATAACCCAAAAAGAACCAAATTTCGTAAACAACATCGAGGAAGACTAAAAGGAATATCCTCTCGTGGGAATCGTATTTGTTTTGGCAGATATGCTCTTCAAACACTTGAACCCGCTTGGATTACATCTAGACAAATAGAAGCAGGGCGACGAGCAATGACACGAAATATACGACGTGGTGGAAAAATTTGGGTACGTATATTTCCAGACAAGCCAGTTACAGTAAGACCCGCGGAAACGCGTATGGGTTCTGGGAAAGGATCCCCAGAGTACTGGGTAGCTGTGGTTAAACCAGGTAAAATCCTTTATGAAATGGGTGGTGTGTACCAGAAAATATAGCCAGAAAAGCTATTTCAATCGCGGCATCAAAAATGCCTATAAAAACCCAATTCATTATTTCTGAATAGGAATATAGAATGAAAAAGCTAAATAACATTTAAGGATAAAAAGATTCTAAGTTTTTTTTTGACAAACAATATTTTTTTACTTCGTCCTTTGCACTAAAAGAAGAGATACAAAAATATGATTCAACCACAAACCTATTTGAATGTAGCAGACAACAGCGGGGCTCGAAAATTGATGTGTATTCGAATAATAGGAGCTAGTAATCGCCGCTATGCTCATATTGGTGACGTTATTGTTGCTGTAATCAAGGAAGCAATCCCAATACTACTCTAGAAAGATCAGAAGTGGTCAGAGCTGTAATTGTACGTACTTGTAAAGAACTCAAACGTAAGAATGGGACGATAATACGATATGACGACAATGCCGCAGTTGTCATTGATCAAGAAGGAAATCCAAAAGGAACTCGCGTTTTTGGGGCGATCCCACGGGAATTGAGACAATTAAACTTTACTAAAATAGTTTCATTAGCTCCTGAAGTATTATAAGACCTAAATATCGATAGTTAATATAGGATAGGATTAAAAAATGGTATTGAAATCAAATTAATTATAATTAATAGATTGTGTATCACGCATATACCCTTAATAATTTTATATATTAATAATTGAATTCATATATTAATATATAATTCGTCTCTATTTTTATATAAATAAAAGAAAAATAACATGTTGATTATATCAAAATTATAGAACAATTAAGGAATTTTAACTTATCATGGGGAAAGACACTATTGCTGATATAATAACCTCTATACGAAATGCTGACATGAATAGAAAAGGAACAGTTCGGATAGGATCGACTAACATCACCGAAAGCATTGTTAAAATACTTTTACGAGAGGGTTTTATCGAAAACGTAAGGAAACATCGCGAAAACAATCAATATTTTTTGATTTTAACCCTAAGACATAGACGAAATAAGAAAGAATCCTATAAAACGATTTTAAATTTAAAGAGAATAAGCCGACCGGGTCTACGAATCTATTCTAACTCTCAACGAATTCCACGAATTTTAGGCGGAATAGGAATTGTAATCCTTTCAACTTCTCAAGGTATAATGACAGATCGAGAAGCTCGACTAAAAAATCGGCGGAGAAATTTTGTGTTATATATGGTAATCCTTCTAATATCAAAATTGGATATCCGGAACTTAGCATTTGTGAAAAAAAGGGGGGGGGGTTGTGTAATACCACCCCTGCTAAAAAGTTTAGAATTTTTTACCCCGAATGAAATTAAAGAAAAAAATGAATTAATGAAAGTTTTCTTTATGAATCACTTCCGAACGGTATGGTTCGATTTTGTTTAGATACTAAAGATTTTTTTTATTTTAGGTCATGCTTCTGAAAGGATTCGACATATTTTTGTATAGGTATACCTATAGGAGAAAAAGGGGGGTAAAAATTTTAGTAAGTTCTTAGGTATTAAGTTAATCGGGGAACAGCCACTTTCTAGACTCCATAACAAGGATTCAAATAAGTCAGTGGTTTTTTTGAAATTCAACATTCCTTTCACGAAGATACAATTCAAGATTCAAAAATATCAAGAAACCTTTTTTTCGTCCAACAATAAGTATATTAAGAGAATTAAGGAATAACAACTATGAAAATAAGGGCTTCCGTTCGTAAAATTTGTGAAAAGTGTCGGCTAATCCGTAGGAGGGGACGAATTATAGTAATTTGTTCCAACCCGAGGCATAAACAAAGACAAGGATAATCTTACTAAAGGAAAGGCACTTCCAAGGAGCTAGTAAAAAAAAGGTCCGTTTTGACATGAAATGGATATATCCATATATTTCTTGTGAAATGAAAAAATATGGCAAAACCTATATTAAGAATTGGTTCACGTAAAAATACCCGTAGTGGTTCACGTAAAAATGTACGTAGAATACCAAAGGGAGTTATTCATGTTCAAGCAAGTTTCAACAATACCATTGTGACCGTTACAGATGTACGGGGTCGGGTGATTTCTTGGTCCTCCGCGGGTACTTGTGGATTCAGGGGTACAAGAAGAGGAACACCTTTTGCTGCTCAAACCGCAGCAGGAAATGCTATTCGAGCAGTAGTGGATCAAGGTATGCAACGAGCTGAAGTAAGGATAAAAGGCCCTGGACTAGGAAGAGATGCAGCATTACGAGCTATTCGTAGAAGCGGTATACTTTTAAGTTTCGTACGAGATGTAACCCCTATGCCACATAATGGTTGTAGACCCCCTAAAAAACGACGTGTATAGAACTAAATAAAGGCTGAAAGGGTTTCAAGAGAAATAAATGATTCAATGATCTGATCAAATAAAATTACTATGGTTCGAGAGAAAGTCAAAGTATCTACTCGGACACTACAGTGGAAGTGTGTTGAATCAAGAAGAGACAGTAAGCGTCTTTATTATGGACGCTTTATTCTGTCTCCACTTATGAAAGGTCAAGCCGACACAATAGGCATTGCGATGCGAAGAGCTTTACTTGGCGAATAGAAGGAACATGTATTACACGTGCAAAATCTGAGAACATACCACATGACTATTCTAACATAGTCGGTATTCAAGAATCAGTACATGAATTTTAATGAATTTGAACGAGATTGTATTAAAAAGTAATCTATATGGAACGCGCAACGCGCTTATTTGTGTCCAAGGTCCCGGATATATAACTGCTCGAGACATAGTTTTACCGCCCTCTGTGGAAATCGTTGATAATACACAGCATATAGCTACCTTAACGGAACCAATAAATTTGTGTATTGGATTAAAAATCGAGAGGAATCGCGGATATAGTTTAAAAATGTCAAATAACTTTGAAGACCGAAGTTATCCTATAGATGCTGTATTCATGCCTGTTCAAAATGCGAATCATAGTATTCATTCTTATGGGAATGGGAATGAAAAACAAGAGATTCTTTTCTAGAAATATGGACAAATGGAAGTTTAACTCCTAAAGAAGCACTTCATGAAGCCTCCCGGAATTTGATTAATTTATTTATTCCTTTTCTACATGTAGAAGAAGAAACGTTCTATTTAGAGAACAATCAACATCAAGTTACTTTACCCCTTTTTCCTTTTCATAATAGATTAGTTAACCTAAGAAAAAAAAAAAAAGAACTAGCGTTTCAATATATTTTTATTGACCAATTAGAATTGCCTCCCAGAATCTATAATTGTCTCAAAAAGTCCAATATACATACATTATTGGATCTTTTGAATAACAGTCAAGAAGACCTTATCAAAATGGAACATTTTCACATAGAAGATGTAAAAAAGATATTAGACATTTTAGAAAAAAAATAAAAAAAGCATTAAAAAAAATTTGACTAAAAAGTCAATTTAAAATTGAAATGGATTTTAAACCTTCAACGTAATTTCGATTTTCCAGTCAAACCTATTTTACTTAATAAAATTAATTTAGATATGTATCTAGGGAGAATTCATTTTGAAATGACTACTCCCTAGATACCCACGCGCCTTTTATTTTACAATTGAATAAATTTAATTAAAAAAGACCTAAAGTTAGAGATTTATCAATTGGTAATGTTGCTCCAATACCTAACCACAGGGCCACCACGGTGCCAATCAAAAAGACGGTTGTCGCGACTGGACGACGAAATGGATTTTGGAACTTATTAACATTTTCCAAAAAGGGTACGGTTAATAATCCCGCCGGTACTGAAGCCATTAAAGAACACCAATAATTTGTTAGGCACTGTACGAAGTATTTGAAATACAGGAAAGAAATACCATTCAGGTAATATTTCCAAAGGAGTTGCAAAAGGATCCGCAGGTTCACCAATCATTGATGGTTCTAAAACCGCTAAGCCTACGTTACAGGCAATGGTACCAAGAATGACTACTGGAAAAATATATAAAAGATCATTGGGCCATGCGGGCTCTCCGTAATATTATGACCCATACCTTTAGCTAATTTAGCTCGTAATACAGGATCATTCAAATCTGGTTTTTTTGTTATTGGGATAGGTGAATTCTTATGGATCCATCCCCCGAGGGAACCGGACATGATAATTTTTCATCATCCGGCTCGAGCAAGAATTAACCAAACTAAATTAATACATACAAAAAATATATATGTTATCCACAAGTATTTAATATGTAAAAAAAGAATTATCCGATTCCAAAGTTTTGCAACTAAAGATTACCATAAATTCCATTCTTACAGGTAAATGCTCAACACCCACGTAAGCTTAAAAGTTGATCATGATTAGTGCTTTCTGGATCGTCTCATACCTTATCAATTAATCCTTAATCTCAAAAATTATATCGAGATTTTTCAAATACAAAGGATTTACTTGTTACTAATGAAGTCTACCCCCTCTACTCTTCATTAGATCCTGTATTCACTCCGATAGTATCAGAAATCGAGTCGATGCAGAGGAAATGAATGCATTTACATACTATTAATTTTTTATTTTTTTTTAGCTCTTTTTTAGTAAAAATAGCTAAAAACATAATCCTGATTATGTTCCATCCCTTAATCTCCTGGATTTTTGGATTTTACGGAGCCCACTCATCCACGACATCGTCGGGTATTATGATCATAGAAAAGATTCTCTTCAAGTGAACCAGCCTATCCCCTGTATGGGGCTTACACAGTGGTTGGAACAAAGACACATTTGGTTGTGAATTCCAATGTAGCAGATAAAGTCATATTTCTGCACGGCCCGATCAATAGTTCAAGTCACACACTCCCATAATCCATTTTCTCTTCATAGAATTCCCTTTCAACTTTTTATGTCAAAAAAATAATACAATTGTGGAGTTGAAGGGAAATATCCAAATACATGTCTTATTTTTTTAATAATCCATATTTATAGCAATAAAATACGATTGTTCCTTCACCAAGTAATAAGATAAATTAGTAATTAAAATATCTAGAATCTATATTATTTATAAGGGACCAGAAATACCTTGCTTACGTATCATTAAGAAATGCATTAACATAAATACACAGCCGTAAGAAGAGGTAATACAAAAGTGTGTAAACTATAAAAACGAGTCAAAGTGGATTGTCCCAACACTAGCACTTCCGCTAATAATTCTACAAGAGGCGATCCTATTACCGGAATAGCGTCAGGGGTACTGTTTTGTTTGGCCCCAATTGCAATTTGGGTGTTGTGGGTTTTACACCGTTTAGTTCATTGGGGGTAAACCCAGGGTCACCCAAACCCAGTTTGTGGGGGTTTTGGGTGTTGAGTGTGGGGGGGGGACAAAACCCCACCCCACCCCACCGCCCCCCCACCCCCCACTCCCCCACCCCAACCACCCCACCACCCCCCACACCCCACCCCCCCCCCCCCCCCCCCCCCCACCCACACCCCCCCCCCCCCACACCCAACAGCCCCCCCAACACCCCCCACCACCCCAAACCCCCACCCCCAAACCCACAAACCCCACACACCCCCCCCACCCCAACACCAAACCCAACCCCCCACCCCCCCCCCCACCCCCCCCCCAACACCCAACCCCCCACACCAACCACCCCGCCACCCACCACCACCCCACACCCCACAACCCCCCAACACCCCCAACAACCACCCCCACACCACACCCACCCCCACACCCCCCACACAACCCCACCCACCCCACCAACACCCACCCCCACACCAACCACACCCCCCACACCCCCCCCCACAACCCCAACAAACCACACCCCCCACCACCACCCCCCACCCCACCACCAACCCCCCCCCAACCCCCCACCCCCCACCCAAACCCACCCCACACCCAACCACCACCCCACCAACCCCCCCAACCCCCAAACACCCACCCCCCCCCCACACACAACCCCACCCACCACCCCCCCCACACCCACCCCCCACCCCCCCCACCCCCACCCCCCCCCACCCCCACACCCCCAACACCACAACCCAAACCCCCCAAACCACCCCCACCACACACCACCACCCACCCACCCAACCAACCCCCCCAAACCCCAAGCCCCCCCCCCACACCCACACCACCCCCCCACCCCCCAAAACACCCCACCACCACCCCAACCCCAGACCAACAAACAAACACCCCCCCCAACCCAAACACACCACCACCCCCCACAAACCACCCCCCCCACCCCCAACCCCCCCCCACCCCCCCCCCCCCCCCACCACCACCCCCCACCCACACCAAACCCCACAACAACAACCCCCCCCCCCCCACCCACCCCCCAACCACCACCCCCCCACCCCCCCACCCCACAACACAACCCCCAACACCCCAAAACCACAAACCCCCACCCCCCAAAAACCAC
>NW_026014067.1:0-37393 GCF_020379485.1 Brassica napus
TAAAAGAAGTGAATGTTATTCATTGACTCTCGAGGATGGGTGTGTGTTTTGCATTACCTCCTCGGATTGTTGCAGCCACATCCAGTCGCGTACTCTTTCTTAATGACAGAAATTTCTCTCGTGCCTGTTTCATTCAGAGATGCACATAAAATGAAGTTACAATTTTTCAAAAATAGTGGATATTATGAAGTCAGTTATAACACACCTGGTCGTATGTAATGGAGGCTTTGTCAAAGCGTTTACGTGCTTCCTGGTGAGAGAGCATTAGAAGATGAATTTAAAAGGTCGGAAGCAATTTGAAAGGATGTATTAGTACAAGTGTACCTTAATTTCTTGGACATCAACATTCACAAAACTGAACCAACCCGGTCATTCAGAATATGCTCTACCTGATAATATCATATTCATAGGCTAGTTAGTTATGCATTTGTTCAAAAAAACTGATTAAATGAACCAAACCCCAAACTAAAGGGAGACTAGTTCAAGATGCAGTTCATCTCTTGTACTGATGGCAAGTAGTCAGGGGCGGTCCTGGGCATAGCGGACTGAAACACCGGCTTAGGGCCCCCAAATTTTTTTAAAAATTTTACATAAGAAGGGGCCTCTAAATTTGTAAAAAAAGTTTTTTATAAAACTCTTACTAAATTGTTTTAGGCCCCCAGCATCTCAGGGACGCCCCTGCAAGTAGTTAGTACCTCGGAACGAAGAACTTCCTTGTATGTCCCAATTTCTCGAAGAGCAACAGTAAACTTTGTCATTACAGGACCTGAAGAAAAAAAAAAAGAACTTATCTCCTTGAGATAATGAGATTTGAGGAAAAAGAAGAAAGAGAGGTAAGTACCTCCAAAAGCAACGCCGATGGGATCATTATGGCCACCGCCGAAAGATTCAAGTGCATTTACAAAGTCAATATCTCCATCATACCCTTCTCCGAGTCCCTCTCTAATAATAAACCAAACAAAAAAATCACAATTCAAAAAAAGAGAGAGAGAGAGAGAGAGAGAGAGAGGAGTATATATAGTTGTAATAAAGAAGTTAGTTAGTTTACGTGTATTTTGTGCAGTCTTTGTAGAACCTTAAGCATCGCATCCCCAGCAAGTCTGCACTCTCTTCCATACATTGCATCTGTTGCACCACAAAAAAAAAACTTTAGTTCTTAGATCTCTCTCTTAACTCTGGTGCAGAGAATCATTTGTCGTTATCTGTTTAGCAATGGAATCGTTTAACAGAATAAAAAGAGAAGAAACCTGTTGACGAAACATGGGGGAATCATCGAGCTTAGCGAAATGCATCCTCCCTCGTCGTCGTCTTCTTTTTTCTTCCTTTTCCTGTCTTCCACCGGAGACTCGATCGGAGAGAGAGAGAGAGAGCTATATAAGGAAATAAATGTTTTTATTGGGAAACTCTTTTTTCTTAGGGTTGGTTGACAAGTGGTAAAATGTGAGCAAAATAAGGAATCGAAGAAGATCGTGCCATGGAGAAAACAAATTACTACTCTTTCTCTTTCTTGTGGTGGTGTTGGTGATCGTGTACAAAACCTTTGAAACCAATTCCATGGCTCCCACTCTTATATTTATATTATATATTATAACATCCAATTTAATATGCACATTAAGGGACTAATTTGATTTTCTTAGAGGCATGAGGCATCCATGAGGCGAGTCCAAAGTATTCACTTTTCAATAATAATAAATTTTTAAGAGCCAGCAAATCCAAAGCAGTTGACTTTAAAAATCCTTAATCGTGTCAGAAACTATTAAAAGATAATAATTTGATAAATCTCATCATTTTTTAATAAATCTACAATTTTTATTATTAAATTATAAAAAAATAAACAAAAATATTTAGTTTTATAAATTTAATGTTTTTATAGAACGGCAAGAGTATTAGAAAACACTTTTGGTTTCCAACGAATATCCCCGCCTCTTCTCTTCTGCTACTTGAGAATTTAAGGCAAAGTGAATTAAAGTCTATTATTTTTGGTTAGACTAGAAAACTAGAGCCTACACTAGTTATATACTACTATTCAATATAATTTGGTCCCGGTCAAAACATTCTATAACCAAATCGGGCTTTCAATCTTACTCCAATCAATGCTCAACCAGTGTGGCATTTTCAACAAAAAATGCAGAAAACAATTATATTTCCAAAACTTCAAGTGTCATTAAAGGAGTAGCAAAATGTAATCTCGGTCTAAAATCTAAATTGTGGTTCTTTGAAAAAAAAAATCGACAGAATGACAAACAAAAAAAAAACTCATGCATTTGGATTCGTTATTCAGAAACTAAAGAGCAGCAGGAAGTTCCAAAGTATGTGTAATAAAAGGGAAACTGAACCAGAGATTCTTTTAACCTGAGGAAGAAAACTTCTTCATCCCCAGAGACGACTAATGAATCCTCTCTGGACTTTCTTCTTCCTTTCGTCAAGAACTGGGAACTCAATGCAATTGTAGGCCAAGTCTAGAACAATTGGATTACGAGGTATAGACTGGAATGCAGGTGGGAACCGTTCGATCTTTGGGGCCATTTTTGTGTTTGCATCTCCAACTGCTGATTCATACACCTCCAGTTTATCTACCAGGTATTTCTCCACCTGATGTTTGACACAAGAGGACGAAAAAAAACCCATCAGGGTGCAATTTGTTGATTATGAGACATTTGCAAGATTAACAAAATAACATAACAGCAAGACACATAACGTACGCTGGGGATGTTTATATCATCTGCCACCATACAACCAAGTAAGTGACGGGGAAAAGTGAGGTAATATAATGAGATTGTACCTTCGTGGCTGTATCGTTTAGTGATATCGTTGAGATTTTCTTTGACAGCTTCTCTGGCGCCTTCTCTTCCTCCATGATCCCGGTCGCATGTTCTATGCAACTATTAGCTCTGCATTCTTTGTCCAGTGCCTTCAGTTCCTGGATTGTTCCCTGAGAATTATTGGAAAAAAAAATTAGTCAAACCTAATATACTTTAGTGACACCATGCCTATACTTACACCATCAACATATAACCTTATCCAATCGACGTGAGGAGGTAACATAGAACTTGCTATCCAATGACTATGTATGAGGTAAGAAAGTAAAATAATACGTTGATACCTCATCTTTGTTTGCTATGCTCTGAAACTTGCTCAGGGCATCTTCAGCAAGAGATCGAGCTCGACAATATAAGGCATATGCTTCAACCCTTTTTCCTGCTAGGCTATATGACTTTGCCAAGTAGAAGCACCTGAAAATAGATTTAAGAAGATATCATCAGCTAACTTAATCATAGGCGACGAAAACTGAACGCAGCAGTTAGTATATGAAAATATTACGTTTTCTCAAATGGAAAAAACTGTGTGAATATTTCTAAACAGGAGCTAAAGCATCTAATAAGTGATTCTAGTATAGACCAAAAGAAATAGGTGAGGAGATGACTGACGGGGAAAGAGATTCCTAATTTAATGATTACAACTAACTCATGTAAGGATTGGATCAACGGCTTTGAGGAGCTTAACTCTAATCAAATATGCTAAATCAAATAAAAAATATAGCGAGGCCACAACTCAATAGCAATCACCCTCCAAAAAATACAATAACGTGGAAGAAGAACTAAACCTTTCAGCACGAAAGGCTAAGCTTTTGCGCTGACACTCTTCTTCGAAGGCAATCTCTTCGGGTTTCCTGTCTCTTCCAGAGCTAATGAGGTCGGAAAGATCAGCGACATTCTGAAAAAAGAAAAGAAAAGAAACAAAGATGAGGTCTTCTCGATGGTTTAACACACAAAATCTGCTTCTGGAGAAAAAGAGAGGTACACAGTGGTTAACCTGTAACAGAAGGTCATACAATCGAACAAGTTCCTCAGGCTTAGTAACCTTTTCAGTTTTATCATCACGTTTCTTGTTCAGTTTACTCTTTGCTATTTTAACCAACAGCTGGTTCCTTTCAATGGTTCTTTGTCCTAGCACAGCTCCAACAGCTTTGTCCAGACCATTTAGATCATCTTTGACAGATTCAGCATTTCCTGCACTTACCTAAAAATAATATACTCCTTGTGAAAATAAATCAAAGAAACAGCTACGCACCCAAAAAAAAACAGATACTCTTTACTTGTCTAGACTTCCAAAAATCTTCAAAAGGTTATTCGGTGAACCAAATCAATAAATTAGCCATCTCCTGTAAACTCACTCACCAAGTCACTGCGTATGGTGTTCCGCGCATCATGATATGCAGTGAATAATTTATCATATATGGTCAGCTTTTTCTCTGCAGGGAGAGATTCTGCTGCTGGACCCTGTAGCTCCTTCTCAAAGTCTTGGGCTGAGCAAAAAAGGAACAAAGAGTGAGAGCCGCAGAGAAGTGCTCAGTGTCCAAACAAAGCAGGTTATATATTAAGAGGGTAACGCATAACAAACAGTAACTACATAGTAAAGGTAAACCATAATTGTGCCAGATCATAATTTGTCGGCATACCATAGTAGTTCAAAAAGAGAGAATTGGAAAAGTCGAACCTTTTAAAATAGAAACCCGAGATTTTGGGTTGGAAACTGGAAATCTGTAGCCAAGCCAATTAAACTCTGTAAGAGATGCAGCTTGTTGAGATCTGGCCTCTTCCATAGCAGCCTATATGACAAGCGAGCAATATACATCATATTAATCCGAAATGTCTGAGAGATCTGAGAAAGAGTTAACCACTAAACCATTGCAAATCATTCAAGAGTAGCCAAGATCGTATACATGTAATTAGTATTTGTGTGTGTTGGTCACAGGTCAAAAGCGGACTCTAAACTCACAATAACAGATGGCAAAGCTAACAAACAAAAATGTTATGCTTCAATAATTATGCGGACAATTGAAACATGTACACACAGTTAATCACTTTCTTCGGTGGTGAGGCTGACAGAAATGATATGTGTGCGTACCTCTATCTTTGCTTTGAAAAGATCCAACGCAGGACCTTCCATCTCACCAATCTGAAGTAGTTCAGATGTCTGCAAGTTTGATTTGCCAATTTTGTGTTTGCAGTATTCAATACTTGGCTCAAGCTCCTCAACCCGTTCCCGACAAAGAACCTGGTTCTCTAGATCACCGTATTTCCCGAGCTCCTCATAAACAGCTCTGCGAAGGCGAATAATTTTCAGAAACAAAAACCTACCAAATTGCAAAAAGAGGATCCTGAACAAAGACAAACCTGGCGTTTCTGAAACATGCCAACGCAGTTTCCCAGTTTTGATCTTGCTCAAACAACAGGGTGCCTTTCATATAGGAAGCATATGCCTATAAAAGAGTAAGATGAAGTATGAAGACTCATGTCGTCTGTTTATAGAGTACACATACATTTTACAGGAAATGACGAAACAACTAAGCTAATAGCCTAAAACTGAGGAATACTCTTCTTCTTCCATTAAAGGCAGAGATGTATGTTCATGAAAACACTTCAACAATTGGGATCACCGAAATACCTCAGCTTCCAAAGATGTCCTGGAGTCCGTCTTATTAGAGCACAGACTTGAGAAAAGCGAAGCCCATTTTACTGCCTTCCTCAGCCTACCAATTAAATATATCCGCTGCCTTGCATTAGGCCCATCCGGTAGCTGTCTTTTGTCCATTGCATGGCTCCATGCTCTCTCCGTCATATAGAAAACCACATGGAGAAACCTATTCAAATAAAAACATTAACTCAATTACAGGTATGTGAGTAGAGTACCTCAAAACCACTTATAGTGGAAGCATAAACAGAGCCTTCACAGCTTTTTTAATGTTAAGATTAAACATAAAAAAAAGAGCACATCTCAAACAAAAAACTTCAAGTTGGAAGGATTCAAGTATATACCTAACATCAGTGACAGTTGATTCAAGCATGGCTCGCCGAGTGTATTTACCACGACCATGAGTAAACTTCAAGGACTTGTACAGCCTCCTCAACCGTGCTGAGCAATACCTCCTACACAACAAGATAGCATCAGCTAAAACAAATTTGAAAAGACCATGTAAGCTAATGAGCTTAGGGTTTACCTATAGCGAGCATAGTCACCATGACGCAGACCATGTTGCGCCTGAGAAGTTTTCATCAGCTGCAGAACTGAAAACCCAAATGCGTAGATTCACAAACTTAGAGGCTTTGTTGTACGGTTCAAGTAAGCAACCAATTGCTAAATTCGAGATTCACAGACATGCAGATACTTATATTCATGAATATACTAACCATTCATCGAGAACCTCGGAAGGATCTGTTCAGAGCCGTCCGATTTGGGATCGTCGATCTCCATTGCTGACATCTCGTTCTCCTTCTTCCCCATCAATCCACTGAACCCTAGCTAAGGAAAAATACACCAAAACGGATAAATCCACCACGACGATATAGAAATTGAGGGATTCATCGAACAAAACACAGCGAATTGAAATCGTAAAAATGCAAGAAAGATCTAAGCTCAACCAGTTACTTTTGATTCGGTGAGAGGATTTCACGGCAGTGACTGACGATGGCGACGGCGAGTATGTGATGCGAGCGAAATTTTCAGTTTTGGATCGATGACAAGCAAGTGCACGAGAGGAGAGGGCGAACAGGTGGGTAGAAGCTTATGTTATGGAGTTTTGGTAGTCCATTCTGGTTTTATCTGGGCTGATATGGGCCTCAAAGCCCAGGACCATATGATTGAGTGCAATCATCTTCACAATGCACAAAATCACTTTAGAATCTCCTATAATTGGCAGTTATGTATGTCTTCTTAAATGTTATTTAGACCATCTCCAATGGTTTACTCTATTTTTTCCTCTAAAATAGAGTAACTCTATACTCTATGATAGAATTGGATGTTGTTCCAATAGCTCTATTTTAGAGTGATGAACAAAAAATAAAAAAATTACTCTATATATAGAGTAAAAATAAATTTACACTATTATAGAGTAGAAAATGAATATCATTAAAACACTTTTACTCAAAACTCTATTTTAGAGGGGAAAATAAAGTGGGGTTAGAGATGCCTTTAGAAGAATTCTAGAGCACCTTATATAAACTATAGTTTAAAAATAGAGATAATTTGGTCAAAAACCATAAAAGACCACAAAATTAACTAAATACCTACAACAGTGTAAAAGTGGATTTTGTGGTAGATAAGTTATGTGCAAAATGACATTTAAAGCTCTTACCAGTTGGCGATGGGTTTTCACCGTGTTTGTGCTGTAGGTTATATAGCTGGCAAATAGATTTTGTGAGATATCAAAAAGATTTGCAAATATATGTTCTAGATTTTTTGTGTTCCCCAGAAGGGTTAAGAGTTACAGTAACATTGAGAGATCACTTTCCCATTCACACATTTACTATCAGAAACGGTGGAACTCAATATCAAATCCTTTGGAAGATTTAGTTTCCATACATACAAATATTTGTGCAAAGGAGACAAAAGAGACAATGGCTATGAAAAAAATGTGGAGCTTTCGATATATCTTCCTCTTTCGTTTCAATCTCTGATAAGATTTCGTCAAAGATGATGGTGGGATCCTTAGCGACGGAGATGTACATGTCGTTGCACGTTGTGCACTTTGTTTCTTCTCATAAATCTTGAGCATGTCGACCTATGCCCAAATCAGATTGGAAGCAATCAAAATCCAAACCAGATGTTGTATGATTTCGATTAACGATGTCATCTACTTCACCAGCTTCTGTGTGATTCGTGTGATTCTTCCTACGTTCAAAGAGTGCCAAGCTGCCACAACGATCCTCTTAGCTTTCCTGTGTGAATTGGTGAGCGAGATTTTATCAATCAAAACCTTGGCATGCTAAACGCTCTAGAACAATGAACCACAGTACAGTAATTCTTTTTATTATTTTAAAATTGTTAGCTATATGTGTAAAAATGATATTACTGGAACAATAGTTTTGGTACCGCAGGTACAATGTATATTAGCCAGACAACAGTTTTGAAAACTTGTCACCACGATGACTTTACTTTAGGATGTGAAAGGGTAGAAAAATAGAGATAAAAGAAGAAAAAAAATGCAGCATGGAAAGATATACGTGTATTTTAGTCAGATATGTTACATCAGTTTTTATTGTTTGCAGCAGATGCAAAGTGATAGGTCATAACAAAGTCACCTGCAAACAACCCATCTATAAGATATGTAGTAGAAGGGGGATGGGAGGCGATTGAGGTGGTGCGTTGAGCGATTTGGAATGCCATGTCTTCAAAAATAATAATGCTTATCTAATATGTGATGTCTAGACCATGTTATTAAATCGAATACATAGACTTATTAGATTAACCGGTTAAGACACATCGGAAATGGAAACTTATTGGATTAGCCGGTTTCAACACATCAGATTCATAAAATTATTTGATTAGCCGGTTACAAAGCATAAGATACATAGACTTATTAGATTAACCGGTTAAGATGCATCGGATACAGAAACTTATTAGGTTAGCCGTTTACAAGCATCAGATACATAGACTAATTAGATTAACCGGTTAAGACACATGTTATGTCTATGTAAAAAGCTTTCAAGAAACATCAACAAAGTTAGTAACATGATCAGATCATATGACTTAGGTGCATGTTTTCAAAGGATAAACATCATAATAACACTTTTTGTATAACTAAATGTCGATGGCAGCAGATGTATCAAAGTTTATTTACAGTATGAAGACAACTAATATTGTCATTGCATATCACATTGATAAAGGAAAAATAGGCTGGGACATTTCACATATAATATGAAAACTCTCAATTAAAATAAATATCCGTAAATTATTCAAATTTACGGTTATACAATTTAGAAAACAAGCACGGGAGCTACTACATATCCTAAGGATATATTAATTGTTTCGGTTTAATAACATGGTCTAAACAATAAGGGTCGCCAACAATAATTAAATGTCAGATATCTACAAAGATAACCGGCTAATCTAATAAGTTTTCATTTCCGATGTGTCTTAACCGGTTAATCTAATAAGTCTATGTATCCGACGCTTTGTAAACGGCTAATCTAATAAGTTTCCGTATCAGATGCGTCCTAACCTGTTAATCTAATCTAATAAGTCTATGTATCTGATGCTTTGTAACCGGCTAATCAAATAATTTTATGAATCTGATGTGTTGCAACCGGCTAATCCGATAAGTTTATGTATCTAATGTATAGTATTAAGCTAATATAAACGGTCATACAAGATTCTGTATACAGACAATATAACTTTGAAAAACAGGGAATTGATTATATGTGGTTTGAGATATTTGAGTTGAATTGAGTAGCAGGAAACTTTCAACTGTCTTGAGATGATATAGCGACCGAATCGACCAGAGAATGAAGGCTTATCAGCAAGCTCTACAAATTTACTGAAAGGAGAAGCTCGTATTTTTTCGATTTCTTCGGGCTCAAGAGAGTTTAGAATTTGCTTGATACCAAACGGTTTGTGATAAGGTGTCACCCTCACCCCAGTTGGTTCTTTGCCAGCCTTGAATATTCTCCCCGGTATAGTACACGGCGGAGCTGTCGACCTCTCGTTCTCCATTATAACTATACAGAGTTGTTTTCTAGGGTTTTTGATTTGCAATTGGGATTTTTTTTCTTTTTCTGAAAGTGAGAGATGAAGAGAAATGGGGAGATAGATAGAGAGTCTGTGTAATAGATTACTTCCTTCCTTGTTCGTCTCTGACACAGGAAGATTTCCATATATGCGAACAGTGACTATAAAATCTTTCCGAATCCACGTCAAAGATTTCAGAATTGCCCCATATGATTTCGGCTACTGAACAGCTATTTGACGTGGAAGGCTTATAGGGGTATAAATGTCTTAAACATTTGATGAGAGTTTCCAAACAGTGTCGTTTGGTAGGTTGCTAAATACGCTATACTTTGTTGGTATAGCTCCTAATTTCTCTTAAAAATATAACGTTGGTCACATATCCCCTATTAATAAATATCATTATGTAACAGTTGCATATATATGTAATCATGTTAGGATCGTATAAAACACAACAATCGCATATATATCGTATAAAATTAGCGTATACATATTCCTTATATTTTACTATAAACAGAATATTTGAATCATGTAGGTTTAACAAATGTGACAATAATCCTAATCACTCAGTTAGGATTATTAGCTTATGTATCAGTTATTACTCAAGTTCAACTATCACAATCTACGGACCAACAACATAACCGAACAGAGGGACCATCGTATATTTAGCATACCTCACATACTTTCTGGTTCAATCAAAGTCAAAATTTTGCAGATAGGTATACTATACATTTATAATTAGAACACCCTTTTTTATACTTTATCACGCCAGCACAGTTTATTGATAGATTACATTGTTTAATCTCTGCCTCACAAGAAAAATCTTGAACATTATAAACTTATATTTAAATCAGAGAATAGAGATGACCATGGCTGTTCTTACAACTTTAAACTCACAAAAAAAGCTTGAACATTATAAACTGATATTTAAATCAGAGAATAGAGATGACAATGGCTGTTCTTACAACTTTAAACTCACAAAAACTACTCAACAAGCACACGTTGTTGAGCACTGTGAACCTCTCTATTGTGCAACCATGTATGGACATAACTCACAATTCGTCTATTTAAAACATTTTATGTTATTTGATATTATTAATTGATTTCTATTTCGTTTACTATGTTTGAGAATAATATATCTAAAAAGATATATATAACTCACGAGATTTATGATCTATCAATGGTTGGAGACAGATAAACATGGATAATTTCTAGGGGTGTTCAATCCGGATATCGGTTCGGTTTCGGTTCGGTTTTTTTCGGTTTTCGGTATTTCGGTTAGTAAAATATAACTACCATTCTAAATCCATATTTACTTCGGTTCGGTTCGGTTTATATACCGTCGGTTTTCGGTTTATTCGGTTTTATACCAAAAAACATAATTATTTTGTTTGAGATCATATTATATGAATTTTAGAGTCATATTGTCAACACAGTCATTTATTAAAAATATATTACATGTTCAAATAAATGAACAAAAAAGTAAAAATGCTTATACCATCAAATAAAATAATCAAATCTATAACTAAAATCAAAGCTTGAAATTTTGAAAATAAAAATATGAAACAAAACAGAAACATGAATGAAAATTTTTTCCACTCTTCCATATTTAGTGTTCATTAAAGTCATGCTTTTTCAATTAAAAATTTTCCATTAATTATTGTCTATCAAATTTATAATCTTCATATTAATATAGTGAAGACTAAAATAAATAAAAAAGATCAAAAAAGACCTAGAAAATAAGATGTCTGAATTGCGATGTATTGTTATTTAGTTATAGTTCAAGTGTTTTACAAATTAAGATTTTTTATTACTATAAAATTATGGTAATAGTTATTAACACAAATTTAACTTATGTAACAAATAGATTTTCATGTATTATTATAAAATAGATACATATTTACATGTTTTTACTTTTAATCGGTTTTGTTCGGTTTATTCGGTTTAATCGGTTATATACCAAACCATATCCAAATCCTACGGTTTTTATAAAATTATATCCATTCGGTTTATATGGTATATACCAAAACCAAACCATATTGTCTATTTCGGTTCGGTTCGGTACGGTTCGGTTTTACCATATTGAACAGCCCTAATAATTTCTAATCAATTTTGCATAAGCTTGAAGATTATATCAATTGTTGAATATATTGAATAGAGACAACTAAGATGACATGAATTCAACCCCAGATTAAATTTGGTTTGGTTTACTCAAGTTTGTGAATAATTTATCTAAATAGAAATATCATATATATAAGTTAATCTGAACTCTTTTAATACCAAGTACCAGTTAAACTTTCACAAACCGTGCTTGGTGAAAAATATTACAAATTTATATCATATATATAATGTACGTGTTCGAAAATCAAAACAACGTATTAGCAAAAAATAATTTTAATGTGAGCTTGTGAGTTAGAATGATTTTGGAAAGTTTCAAAGGCGTAATAACTCAAATTATGTAAGGTAAGAATGTTTTTGGAAAGAAATAAATATAGTTAGTGATTTTATGTCAATTGTCAAATAAACATTGTACTAAACTGTATGTGGGACTTTCTATATTTCTAAAATAAGGTAAATGTGTCTTTCTATCATTATTAAATCGTGTAAATTATGAATTCCTATATAATATATTCCTTATAATGTAGACTATAAATTTAAACTTCTACACCATATAAATTTTAAAAATGTATGGTTCTGTAAATTACTACAATGCAACAAGACTGGATTAGAAATTTTGGTGGCTTAAAATATTTCTTAAGAATTGTAGTTAATTTTTTTAAAAAATTTAGAAGCTTATAGTTATATAAAAAAATTTCAATAATATTGTAGACCAAGGTTATGCACTGCAATATTACATTACGATTAAAAAATTACACAAATCATTCTCTTATAATTTGAAAAGATAATGAATTTAATGGTAATTACATTTCTTAAAAGTTAATGATGTTAACCTAAATAAGCCAAACTATATAGACGATTTCTAGCACATTGACGAGACCATCATATTTCCAACTAGGCATCAACCAGATGTAGTATAATATTCGCAAATATGCCTAATTAATTTTAAAAAATACGTGAGATTTGATAAATATAGTGCTGTGGTATTTTAAAAAAAAATATTATATGAAAAACTAAAAATATACATGATGCGCTATTAAATTCGATTTTTATTTATATAAAATTAAAATGACAAAATGTTATAAAAAATATAGTTTGAGTTTTTGGTATAAAAAATAATAAACTAAAACCGACATTATATAATCCAATATCAAACCAAAGTAGATAATTTTATATGGTCTATAATTTTATAAACCAAAATACCAAACCGAAACCAAACATAAATCGAAATTGAACAGCACTACTTTAAATATATAATTGTTACGTCTGTGTCACTTCACGTAAACCGTGAAACTTAACCTAGATTTTGGTTTATTAATGCTATAAAAATGATCGAATATAAAATATTAATGTCAATACTATATATTCTAAATATTTATAAAATAAATTTATCGTGCGCAAAGCGCATGTCTTATCCTAGTACAGTAAATTACACAATTTCTTATATTGTTGGCTGTTTAATTTAACTTTTACCATATCTATTATTTATAGCCGAGTTTGACTAGTTCTTCAACATCAACAAAAAGAAATAGGTGGTTGGTAAGAAAATCTCCAATGTGAAGGGTTATTTTTACTTTAAAATAGAGTAATACAGAGTTCAGTATATTTCAAATGTACTCTAAATTAATATAGAGTTAAAAATACAATAATGAAATTTTTTTTAAAAACGGTTACTTCATAGAGAGTAAAAAATAAAATAATGAACAAAAATTAAAATGATTACTTCATTTATGAAGTAAGATTGTTTTATATGAAATATGGTTGCAATATTTATTTATTTATTTTAGAGTAAACTATAGAGTGGAGTTGGAGATGCTATAAACATATTGTATTTATTGTTGTAATATAAAGTTGCATAATTACTTTTGTCATCAAATTAAAAAACAATTTCATTTTTTTTATAAATTTGAGAAATACCCTAAGATAGCACTAAAAAGTTTACTTCACAAATATAGACTCTAAAGATCAAAATGACCAAAATATTCCATTAAAGAGGTAAATATACACTTATGGTTAAGTGATGTGCACCAGTACTCGTTACTTGCCTTATACCTGCTACTTGACCTGTACTCGCCTCGTTTTTTCAAGTACTCGTCGTTGTCAAGTCAAGTATCAAGTCGTTGAGTTTTGCTACTTGCAAGTACAAGGCAAGTAACAAGTATAACAAAAAAGTTACGACTCGTCTTGATATTACTCGTTACTTGTTCTACGACTAAAAAAATGATAACTAAACCATAAAAACCAAAGCCCTAAACTAATATTTCTTTGTTGTAAGAAGTAAACAATACTTTCTTATCGAATTCTATTTTCTTTTTTTAGGTGCAAATATTGTATTTAAAATAACTCTCGTGTTTTTACCAAGTCGAGTAAATAAAACAAACTTCATAACCTTCTATCGTAAGATATTATCTATCAAGTAATTTTTAGAAACTTGAAAATATATACAAGTAATTAATAAATACTTGTAAGTAGCAAGTAATCGAACAAGACAAGTAACTTGCAAGTAACATATTTTTGGACAAGTACTCGAAATAACAAGTACTCGTTTCCAACAAGTCAAGTAGAAGTCGAAAAATTCATTACTCGTTCAAGGCAAGTCAAGTATCAAGTATACGTAAAAAAGCAAGTACCCACCTTGCGCCCACCCAATTTAATACAAACCTTAGGGTTTAGAGCTATGGGTGGAGATTTGGGATTGAGATTTAAAATTATCTAAAATAAAAAATAAATATTAAAATTTGAAAATAATTTTTTAAAAATAGTTTCAAAAAGTATTTTCAAATTACAAAAAAAATTGAAAAAAGTATAAAAAACCAATTTTTTTAAAAAATATATTTTTATAAAAAAGTTCGAATTTGAAAACATATAATCTAAAACCATAAAAAAAATATTTTTTAAATTTTTTTAAAAGATTTTAAATTTGGTTTATATTTCTAGAGTATTAAGGTCATTTTACCTATTAAACGAAACATTTTTGTCATTTTCCTCCTTGTGGTCTATTTTTGTGATCAAAACTTAAAAATTGTCTATTTAGGAAAATTGCCCTATAAATTTTGTTCCCGCATATTAGATGTCATTTTTAAACTTGGATTAGCTAAGGTCAATGTTGTATCTGAATGTTTCTTAAATCTATGTGTACCAGTAAAATCTCAACTTTCGTTGGGTCAGAAATTTATTTTTTCTAGAATAGTATGTATTCCTATAAAGAAAAAAAATTGGGTTTTAAGGCTATTATAAATACGGGTCTAAAGGTTTGTAAGATTAATTATCTTACAATACGAAAAGCCCTTGATCCTCAAAAGAGAGACATGTCACATCATTTAATTAAATTGACCAATGATGGAGAGTCTTTTTGCCATGTCAGTTTAGTTAATGTCGATAATGATAAAAGTGAGCTTTCATTTGGGTTTAAACTAATTTGCAATCTTGGCCCAACTATTATCTTTTTTTTTAATTATACAGAGGCGTCTTGGTTCCACAGAAGTGATCCAGAGTAGTCACGTGTTGTCACGTGTCGCTTCTCTGTCTCTGGCGATGCCGAAATATTAATTTTCCAGTGGTCTGAATTCGAAATCAAGTGATAGTACTCACAGTTTTAAACCCTTTACCACTCACAGTTGTGGCCCAACTATTATCTCCTCTACCTTTATCGGTGTCGTTTCCCCTTTTTCCATTAAATCTGCATAAGCAGACACTAATTGCAGCCATTATTCTCCTCTTCATAACAACACAAAAACTTAACGATTTTCTCTTCCACTTTTCCTCTTTCACCCAGTATAAACTGATGTAGCTTTCAAGCTACCACCAGGAATCGAATATCTCATGGAACTCAGAAGCACATAACTACATTGAATCTTATCTCTACTCCACATAGCTGAAACAGTTCACCCAAGAGATCTCCTCTCAAAATCTAAAACTCCAAGCCGATTGTAACTGATGCCAGTTTCACGCCCAGTGGCGGAGGCAGAAATTTTTTGTCCCGGGGTAAAAAAAAATCAAAAATATAATTTATAAACCACAAAAAACTATATATACTCTAGGCACACTCCATTTTCTGTTGAATGTAAAAATTTATTCAAACCAAAAAACGTTTGTACAATGACCGCTTCTTTGTTTAGAGTGTTCTGTATTTTTAAAGTTTTCAAGAAAAAACATAGCAACAATGAATAAAAACAGAGTTCTATCTCTATCTCTAAAATCTTTTCAGACCGAACCACACGATTATAACAGTTTTACTCTACGCACACTTATAGCTTAAAACTTTTTTATGACAGGTTTATTGGCTAAAAATATAGAAAACCAACCTAAAATTTAACTAAAAAATAATTATAGAGCACGAGTTAGAAGTCCGCTGTAGTCTTACTCTTATGTTCCCGAGGAAGAGGAACATATTTTCTTTTCTTTTTTATGTTTACTTGTTTTATAATGTTTCTATATTATAAATTACTTGGACCTAATACAATTTGGGATTAAACTAACATATTACAAAAGTTTAAAATAACAAAACATGTTTAGGGATTTTATATTTTTTGATAATTATAAAAAATGAGGTTAAAACTAATAGAACTCCAAAGTTTCAATGATAAAAATTATAATTATTTTAGTTGTATAATTAAATTTTATCTTCAATGTTTAGTAATTATATTTGTGGGGTCAAAATTATTTTTTAGTGGGGTCAACAAAAATTTTGCTTAAAACAAAACAATATTTTTTAAAAAATAGTGGGGTCAACTGACCCCCCTCCTCATATGCTGCCTCCGCCCCTGTTCACGCCTCTTCCCTTGCTGATTCCGCCATCGCCTCCTCCTCCTCAATTCCAGCCGCGACGTCAGAGAAATGCAAGAGGTCGTCTGTCATGTGTTGGATCACTTGAGAGAGGAAGGTCCACATACTACGAAGAGAAGGTTCGAGACCGTTAAAGTTTTGCGTCTTTTAGGTATGGAACTTTCTCTCAATCGATTTCTATCTCTTGATTTCAGATTTGAAAATAGGATGTAACATCTTTTAGTTTTGTTTCTTAATTTCTTTTGTCATATACTAAATTACTTTGGATATATATATGCATGCTTACTCCTTCTGTTCGATCCCCAGCTTACGACGACCTCGAGTTTTTTTATTCCAGTGCGTTAGTTGACGATTAACATATTGTGTTGCAGCGAATTTGATGATAACAAGAATTTGTTGCACGAGATCACTAGACTTTCACCTAAGGCGAAGATAAGCTCTTTATTAGTTCTCTTGACATATTGCATTACGAGAAACAACAAAAAAATGTATGGCCTAAATCACCAGGCATCTCCTTCTGCTATATGAACCTAATTTACTTAGAATTCTGCTGATAATTAGTAAGAAGTATACTTGATAGAGTAATATCAATATTCAATGTTTTGTATGTTTGTGTTTTGTCTAGGATTAGTCTCTTCAGTTTGTTCAAAGTGCTTCTCTTCAGATTGATCATATAATTTGGAAGCTTAATTAAATCTATTATATTGGCTCTGTGTTTGATTATCTTTTCTCTAGGCACTTCTCTCCCGAGATGTTCAGTCCAACATTGCTCCAGCAAGTAGTGAACGTTACGGCATAACAAGTCAACAATACGAGGTACTGAAGCTGCAACGTGCTCTCAAGCAAGACCCCATGGTGCAGCCTTCATAGCACTGGGGTTGATGTCTTATATGCCATGCCATGGATCTCACCTTTCTTAAGAGCTGCGTTGCTTTTCCTAACTTTCTTCCTTATCTGCGATCTAGCTCTTGCTCAGTTTCCTCCCTCTTCAATCCAAGGGACAAGCAACTGGGTTGGTCGGTTTCATTTGACTGAATCTTGCAGCAATGAACATGGTTTCTCACACTCAAATTACCAAAAGAAGAAGAAGGTTCTCTCTCAAATATACACTGCATGTAAGCATTCTCTGATGTTGTAAAGAGATTTTAGTCTACAGGTCTTTTTTGGTATTATCATCAAATCTAATATGTATGTTCCATGCCACAGAGGACAGAAATTGATCGGGTCTTCTTTTGGAAATCTGGAATACATGGATGGGGCCTTTCTGCCAGCAGAATTATCTATGAATGTGGCCATGTGGGTTTTGTCTGTTTTTTTATAGAGAGGGAATGATGATAGACAATATTTTTTTTTTCAGATTCTTAAATACAGACTGGAATAGGTGAGACGTACCATTGCAGACCTGAGAGAAGGGAAAATGCTATATGAGTTCAGAATATTTCCCATTTATCTCTACAATTATGTATTTCTCTCTCTATCTCTCTTCTAACCAAGGGAGGGATTTGTGTTGCAGCTGTTCAAGATCAGTGAGAAAGTAGTTGTTGATGCTACAAATAAAGGGAATATAGCTCGGCTTATCAACCATTAGTAAGCTGTTCTATGACATGATGTAAATTTTCAAAGTTAGGAGTGACTGCGCTAAGACCCTTTTAGGAGATTTTGTTACACTGCAATAACTCAGTGAGACGTTTTTACTTTTACTCCCTCACAAGGTAACACTCAGAAGGCATCTTACTTTGTTCCATGTAGTATTTCTTTTCATTAGAATATATGCTTGGTTTCATCACTCCTTCCAAGTATAAGATGCAGCGGTTTGTGACGTGCAATAATGGTAAACACACACATGCGTTGTGTGCCGAATATTTAATAAACTTTAGAGACCGGTTTTCTGTAAGCTGGAATTGGTCAAAGCCATGTAAACAAAATTATAATGTTCATCTAACGTTGTGTGCCGAAAATTTAACTATGTTTTATATGTTGATGTCATAGCCAGATAAAATCAATAAATAAACACAAGAAGTCATCAGTTTTCATGTGAAAATCAGTACACAGTATAGATTTCAGAATATTTGTACAATGTGATTGGTTAGATATCAGAGTAATAAGGTGGAAAATATGGTGAAAATGAGAGGGATGAAAATAAATAAATTTGAAAAAAAAATTCATTTCATTAAATTTGAGTTAAGATATACCCTGTTTATTGTTTTCTCACTATTTAAGTTATAATAATTTTTTATTTGATTGGGTGAAATTAGAGTAAATAAGTTAAAAATAAATTGTCACCTACTTTAATTTACTCTAGCTCTAATCCCACGTACCCGTAATGTAATATACGAAAATCTATTTATAACTGACCACATCAAAAATAATTTGCTTATATTATTAGGTAACTATCGTATTCCAAAATCAATACGTGAAAGTACATCAATACAATACTAAAAGGGGAATAAGGGCTCCACTCATGCTTGCACATCCTCAAAAATAATCAGCCAATCAAATATCATTTTTTTGCCACATCACCAATCAGCTTTCTCAAAAGAATCGCGTCTCTTTCGATTGTCGTCTCATCTTTTCTCCTCAAGCAAAAAACGATTGTCTTCTCAACTCCCATACTTTCCTCCATCATTCATAATTATCTTTTAATCCAACCCATAGAATCTCTAACAATAGATTGATTCGTCTGTTTGATTCAATTTCATCACCATCCACAACCGAGACGAGGACGAGGACGAGCAGAAAACTCGAGACTTGGTACCGTCAGATCGACTGGAGAATCTGTTCCACCAGTGAAACTGTTCTCAGCGAGGTTAAGCCTCACGAGGTTTGTGAGACTGAACAAGCTCTCGGGTATTTGCCGGAGAATTTGTTTCCTTGCAGGTAGAGGTGACGGAGATCGGAGGAGGTGGTTAGATCGAGAGGGAGAGAGCCGGCGAGGGTGTTGAGACGGAGGCTCAGTGTTCGGAGACGAGTTAAGTTTCCGAAAACACCGTTCGGGATGGTGCCGGAGAGAGAGATGCCGGGAGACGGAGGGCGGTGACTCTGTTGTTGTCGCATTTTACGCCGGCCCAGTTGCACGGCGAGGTGTGTCTGATGTCCCAGCAGAATGTGCGGCCGCCGACGGAGGAACGGAGAGAGAGAAGAGCGGCTCTTTCGGCGTTGAGGTCTTGGGTTGAAGGGAGAGGGAGAGAGAGTAGGAGGGTTGTGAGGAGAACAGAGAGAATCGTCATGGAGGAGTTGGGGAAGACTCGCATTGTGCGATGATTCATAGAAGGAGAAGGAGAGAGAGAGAGAGAGATAGACGGTAGAAGAAAGAGAAGGCTCTTTTGTAGACGATGAATTACCACAGACGGTGTTAGAGGCGCCATGGAGATTCGAGCTTTTATTTGCAAGTCAGATCACTCTAATTCGCTTGAAGTTTTCTCCGACGATGGTAAATCAGCAGCTCCATTATTTTGAGCTAAAGGCGTGGATCTCCAAATGGTCGATCGAAAGGTAACCTTTCTTGCTGTCTGCTTCGATTTTAATAACCTGTACACCTTTCTGAGTATCCTGCTTACGGGTACTCATATGTTTGGCCGCAGTCCACTTTGATCCAGGGTTCAGTCAACGTGCATAGGCTCAATGCATTCAGAAACCTCATAAAAGAAGGTGGGCTCAGTGTTTTAGATGTGACCAGGACTATGAGCCACCAAACCTTCATACTTGCTGACTCCCCTGTCTTAATTCATTTTACTGATCCTAAATCAAAATTTTGATTGTCTCCAGATATTGTTGGTGAATGGGAATTAAAACAGCTTACAATGAAGAAACCCAACAAAATTAAACGTATTATGGCAATAGTATGCATTCAAAGGTTTGGCCTACTTATCGCTTTTATGTTGTAATGCTCACCATGACAATGGATGGTTTAGTTTATTAAACCGTCTTATTATAATACTCTCCTATGCAACTCCTTCATAAGTTGGTTTTCTATGGTTTGAACCCCCGGGTTATTGTAGCTACTAATATCAATCCAAAATTGGTTGGAGGCACCTGTGTTGGAATAAGATTGTGAATTACGACCTCAAACCATAATGTTAAAATGCTAAAACTGTTACTTACTTGCAGGTCATCTTTTTTTTCTGAATGCAACCTCAGCGACACATTTCTACTCTGACCATCAGTGTGAGGCCAGCGCCAAATACCTGAGGGATAAGGTTATCTTTTTGCGTTTCGTATGTATTTCATTTCAATGAAGCTATTATTATGTGCAGTACCGTAATTCATTCTATTCTACAGGGTGGTAACCAGTAACGAGAGAGCTCTTCCTCAACTCCAACAAAATTTGGAGCGTTGAAAAAGATAGAATCGGTAATTTCGGAACTGAATGGCTTTGTCCTCAACTCCTCTCCACAGGTTAAAACCTCACTAGAACTTACTTAGATTGAAGCAGATTGCTGAATTCCTATACACCGGGGAAGTGACAAACATTGAAACAGCTCATTAGTGTTATATCTCATGTTCCAATTGTTGCCATCAACTTCAGCGTGGCTTCTCATCCTTTACATGTGGACTATGTAATGGGGAAAATGTTGCTTTGAGTGTTAAGGTAATTACTATTCAGCCATTTTCAGTTAAAAGTCTAGCTTTTAAGAAGATATGTGTCACACCAGTATACACAACATATTTTTATTACATGTGTCAACAAGGTTCCGACGTCTCAGAGTCTGCCATGTTTGTGTGTTTTGATGGTGAGATGAACAAGCTAACAAATGTTTCAGCTGCAGCAGTGTCGCAGGTCTGAGTTTCAGCAACAATTTCCCATGTCTGTTCTTTAGAATCTTACTTAAAAAAAAACAAATTCCACTGAATGCTAATTTTTGAATTTTGCAGGGTGGTCCAATGGAAGATACACAGAACATTTCCCTCCCACAATGCCTGTGAGATATTGTGGGTATGACCTTTACATTACCTGTGAAGGTGTCGCAGTTTAATTTCTCTTCAAAGCATAAGTCGTTTACAATTGCACGGATTTTCGAACTCGACCAACGCCTACGCCTTCCTAATTTTGAGCAACATGTGAATTGACTATTTTACTACATCCTCCACCTACTGCTGCGTTCTCATCAACTGTCTCCTTTTCAGGGAGGTGATGACAACCCAGGCGATGATATGGGTAGGAGTTGGAGCTCTTTCCACATTCAAATCAAACTGAGTTAACACTGGTGTAGCTGTCAACAATTCTGGAATCATAGAAGGCTTGCAGGTTAAAGGCCTCCCATGAGAAGGTAGTGAAGAAAATAGTCATGGTAAAATTGACCTGTCTCTGGAGGAGACTGGTCTGCCTTCTGCAAATAAGCCACGTAAACTGAGGCCATGGCAATGTTGTGTTGCGGCACAACTACTTTTCTATGTTTTATTTTAAATTATACCCATCTTTGAATAAGCACTCATTTAAATTCTATCGCTACTTATTTTTTTGTAACACAACTATCTATACGTTTTTGTTTTTGTTTTGTTTATTGTTATCTTTTAAACAGCCTTCCGCAAATGGCAATGAATCTTTGTTTCCTCCTCCTTTTGCCCAAACTCAAGGCGCTCTTATTTTGTTTTAGGAACCTCTCTAGGAATAGACAGTTTATCAAACTAACAATAATTTATCGACTTTAAGATTTTAAGTATGTTTACTATCATATTTCATTGGACATTATGTGTGAAAATTATATACAACATAGTAAAATATATATATATATATATATATATGTTAATTATTTACATTTTTGTTGTATGATAGAGTCCAAATTTAAATATAAAAACAATATCATAATAAAGATGATAATTCCATTCAAATAATAAACACTATTACACTTTCAAAACAAACATTATTTTTACTATTGAAAAAAAATCCAAAACAGATAATTAAAAATTTTATATGATAAAAATAATAATGAAATGAAATTACATTAGATTCATCTCAGTCTGAAAGACTTTAAACTATCAAATAAACAAAATAATCAGAACAAAATTTATCTTTTAGTGCATACATGAAACACAATCATTGAATATATGTATATAAGATTGAAGTAAGAGTCGAGTCTATGTCAAAACTATATGTTCTGCCAATGGTATACGCAAAATATGCATCATATTTTTGCATATTAGATCATTCATCGTTGTTCAAAAAAGAAATTCACTCATCGTGTTTGTTAAAAAAATATATCGCCAACTTAAATAAGCCAAACGTGCTTTTATATATTTTTTTTTGAAAAAAAGTTATTTAATTATTTTAAAATTAGTGTTTTTATATTTTCCTATCCATTCTAATGCATTCCTCTTGATGATATTGAAGTATAATATGTTTAATAATATTGCTGGGTTTGACCCCCGTTAGAAATTTAGCTTAATAAAACAAATACACATTCTAATATTGAAATGATAACTATAAGATCAATGAGATGAATCTGTCGACTATTCATCAGTATCTTTACAAAAATATATAAAACATATTTAATTATTACAAAGTTTTTCAAATATAACATATTTCATACAAACGTAAAAATAAAATACACTTTTGTAATTAAATAAATTATCATGCATATATTTAGACTTTAAATTCTTTTGCAACCATCTTAAAATCAATTATGCTGACAGGATGATCAAATTAAAATACCTTCATAGTTTTGATAAATAGTTTATTGTCGAAGATACTATGAATCAAATTTTCAAAATTTATAAAACACCTAAAATGAGTATTACCAACCAAACCATATATTCAAATTATGTATCAAAATAATTATATAATAGTAGAAAACCGTGATTTAAAGAATTAGAAACTATACGATAAAATATAATACATAACATTAAAAATAACAGAGTTTATTCTTAATTTATCTTTTCTTTTCTTTTATAATTGGATTTAATCAAAGTCAAAACGACTAGGAAGAAAAATAACACCAAACTAAATTGTGTTAATCATGCAATTCATTTTTTGGTTTAAAGAATTGTAAGAATATTGTATGACAGCAAAAATATGTGGTTAGACTACACTGTTTTAGCAAATCATATTCTAAATTTAGAAGAATCAGAGGAAAATATTTAAAATTATAAAACCAATAAATTTTATAAAAAATATAAACCAAAAAAAAATCCTCAATATAGTAAAAATGATAAATTAACAAATTTAAAATATATAAACCGCGTGTACATAAAATATATGGTTTATTTATTCTCGCAATCAGATTGACTTTACTTATGATTAATAATTTATTTTCATAATAACCAAATATATAAGATAAAAAATATTTGGATCATAACTTAGAATTGTAAACATAAATTAAAGTTTCAAATAAAAATTAAAAAAATAATACATGAAATATAACATCATACCATAAATAACACCAAACTAAATTGTATTAATCATGCAATTCATTTTTTTGGTTTAAAGAATTGTAAGCATATTTTATGACAGCAAAAATATGTGGTTAGACTACACTGTTTTAGCAAATCATATTCTAAATTTAGAAGAATCAGAGGAAAATATTTAAAATTATAAAATCAATAAATTTTATAAAAAATATAAACAAAAAAAAAACAATCCTCAATATAGTAAAAATGATAAATTAACAAATTTAAAATATATAAACCGCGTGTACATAAAATATATGGTTTATTTATATCGCAATCAGATGGACTTTACTTATGATTAATAATTTATTTTCATAATAACCAAATATATAAGATAAAAAATATTTGGATCATAACTTAGAATTAATTATATTTTCTTCATTACACATTTGCTCATCTGTCTATATGTATTTTTAGATAGTAAAAATGATAAATTGTAAGTTTTACTCATTTCTAATTCAATACAGTATAACCTCTTTAAATTAATATTCTATAAATTAATATACACTAAAAATCTCTATAAAATAATATAATTTTATAGTTCCAAATTGATTTTTTGGTTCAATTAGTATATCGATAAATTAATAAAAAAGTTATAGTTTAGGTGTAGTCTCAACATTATTAATCTATAGAGGTTTCACTATATATGGTTAATAATTTTATATCAAGGGATGTAATATATGTATTAAATCTATTGACAGGTGTCTAATCCCGGGCGTAGCCCGGACAAAATCTCTAGTATATATAATTACCGTTATATTGTTAGCTGAATAAATCATTACTGCAAACTAAAGTCATTTATATGGTTTTTAAGGAACTAAAACATCCGAAGCATATCTATGTAAAAAGTAGTTCTTGAAATATAAGAACCTGCACTCATGTTGACTGATTAAATTTCAACTGGTCGGATCTCCAGATATAAAACGAATGTGTATCAATCGTATGACAAGGTGTGCATAAGTAAAATTGTAGCCAAATTTACTTCTACTACCAATATTCCATGAACTCTGCATATTTGAAAATATGGCATAAATCTAAAACGTTTTAAAGTCCATTTTTTATAAAGTTACGAAATCTATATACACAGAGAACTTACACACCTTGCAAACTTAATTCTATACCTCATGCATACTGGTCTATCTAACCTTCTATCTCAGGTCAATATTTTATAATTTAATTTTGTTATACTCTGATTTAGATTACGAAGAGCCTCGATTTTGAGTTTTTTTTTATACGATGCAACTTTTATTGTTTTTCTTTTGCTATTATTATATATTCTGATTATTTTTATTCGGTAACTTTAAATTTTTGGAAGTGATGGAATCTAAACCAGTTTTTGATTTAGTTAAAAGAAAAATAACCAGAAATTTTTTTTAGAGGAACGAGTAGATATAAAAAAGTAGATATCAATGAAAGATAGGACGAAATAGAAATGCTTTATGTTTTATTTTTATGATTATGACATCTATTAGTAAGATATTATGTAAGTATTGTTATAAAACGAAAATAAATACCAACTTAAATTTTATTTAGCTTTATTTTAAATATTTAAACAACTACATGATAATATATTATAATAATTTAGATACTCATATTTAATAATTTTGTGTACATAAGTGTAAAAAGTGTAGCTTTTAATAAATTTAAATAAAACTTTGTTTAAAAACCTTAATTAAGAATTGTTTTTAGTTTTTATAATTTAGAATACATAACCTTCGCGTAGCGCGGTTAAAAGATCTAACTCACATAATAATAAGAAATCCTAAATAAGTATTTGTTTCAATATGTTTTTGCTCTCTTTTGTTTTCTTCTGGTTAATTTGCGATTGTTCACAACAATCCATATATAAATACACAAGATTGCTGACATAAAATTAAATAATAGAAAATAATAAAATATTATGACTTTTTTTGACATCAAAATATTCTGACATTTTTAATGATTGAAAATCAGTAGATAATTAATAAATAGACCGACGAAAATCTATAAGATAAAGGACCGGGTGGACCATATAAGTTATAACAACCAAATAATTCAAAAATCATTATAATAAATATTTTAGTTAACTTATCCAATGGAATAAAAGGCTTATATAATGTGCCATAATTCCATTGGTTCTTGCATCTGTCTTGCTGTTCTGTCCAATGTGTTCTTCAAGATTTAGCACGTGAAGCCTTTATACAAAATTTTAAAAGTTACTATTAGTTTTTGATCTTTCAAGCAGAGTTGAAATTCAATGGTGTTATAGAATTCATACTGTTTTCTCATTCGTGAAAACCCAAACTAGTGTGTTGCTGATTTGAATTGCGTGTGGTTCTTTAATCACACTAGCATGTATTGGTGCCAACTAAAAATATACTCACTCTTATCATTGATTTTTAAGGTTTTTACATTTGGATTAAGAAAATACAAACTTCTATACTCCCTCTATTCCTTAATATTACATATTCTAGGAAAAAATTTGTTTAAAAAGATCCATTTTTTACATTTTCAAGACATGTTTTATTAACTAATTGCAAATTTCAAAAACTTAATTGCACTTACTGAATTGTTATTGGCTTAAAATTATGAAACAAAGATAAACACAAAAAATGTGTAAATTTAATGTGTTTTATTAAAATGTGTAAAAAATCTAGAATATGTAACATTAAGAAAGAGATGGAATACAATTTATCTTGGTTACGTAAAAATATCATTAAATAAAATTAATCCAACCAATAAAAAAAATTCAGTATTTTGCTATTGGTCACAAAGTTTAAATGATATTAAATTCTATCTAAAATAATACGAACATAAATTATTTTGAAACAAATTTTTTTCCTTTAAACACCACTTAAAGTGTTACGGAGGGAGTATGAAACATTGAATTGTTGCAACTTATAACCATTAATATGTACTTGAAAGAACTGAATTATAGTAGGATTCCATAAAATAAATAATTATCTCTTACCAATGATTTCATACACAAGTTTTGAATAACTTTAAATGTTAACAATAATTAATATTGGTGACCGTAGCTGAGTTATTCCAAACTTCCAAGAACGTAGGCATGTGAGACCAGCGTGACACTACAAAGTCTATGACAAAAGAGGATTTTATTAAATGTTTCTAATTTTTTTTTTGGAATAAAAAATGCTAACTCTAATCAAATCTCGCTGTTGATAAAAAAAATCAAATCAAATCAAATCTCGCTTCTTGGTCTAAAAGCTGGAAGACGGTCTGGTCTTGGTTGTAATTCAACGCCGGTTAGATACGGTTAACCACAAGTGGATCGATGAATCCAACGGTTCATATGAAAAGGTCCACAAAGATTTAAGATGGTTAGTGGGGTAGATGATCACATCCTGAGCTAAGATTTGCTGGTTCATCTTTTGTTGTGTAAGCTAATGAAATACTGACACGTGGATACGTTGAGAAGAGCATCTTCAAAAATAAATGCTTTTCTAATCCTTTACGCAGCGCCTAGCAGCATTTAAAATATGGGACAGTGACCCTCTCTCTCACGCAACCCTCAGTTTCCATCGACTAGTTAGCTCAGCTTCTTAGCTCGGTTCAAGTCATCTACTGTATTTATGTGAATCATCTACTCGTTATACTATAAGACAGTGGACCACTACTATCTTATAAATACTCATACATCTGCAATTAAGCGGGAGGGGAAATACTCTATTTGAAACTTTCAGAATAATATATAAATTTTGTATTCTACGAAATCAAATGATAAAAATGTTCGACGGAGATCCCAATACAAAACACTTCATGAATCTTTAAGCAATGCATTTATACACAACATAACACATAAATATAAACTTTTGTTTAACTATTAATTTGACAGATGAGAGATATCATCATACACCGCATCTCTAGAAGCAATTTCAAAATTTCCAATATGAAGTTTTTCATATTCCAAAAGCAATTTCAAAGTTCCATATTTTAAAATCATTTCAGCTATCTATTTTCAAATAATCTTGTTAACTTTTATAGTTACCATTTTAATTTTTATATTTTTTTATCTTATGCAAAATACAAATATATCAATAACATTAAAGCAAAATATTATACAAAAAATTAAAATGCACATTTAATACAACTTATAAAGCAAAATACACAAAGGATAAAATTATATGAAAACAAAATTATTACATCAATTAATAAAAGTACACGATTTCAACAATTTTAGCTTGTAAGCTACAAGTAAAAAAAAAAAAAAAAGTTGGCTATTATTTCAAAATGCATGTAATATGCTAGTAAAATGTATTATCTTACTAATAGTAATTAATATTCTTTTCGTTCCACAAATATAATTTTTTTAGTATTTTCACACATATTAAGAAAACACGCTAAACTACCATAATAAATGTATTGTTTTATGTAATTTTCAATTTTCAATAACTTTTAACCAATAGTAATTCAATAAAGTCAATTAATTTCTTTGAAATTTACAAATTTTTCATAGAAAACACAAAAATACATATTTGTGAAACAAACTTTTTCAAAAAAGTCTATCTTGATGAAACGGATGGAGTATTATGTATAATATTTTTATTATATATTTTATTGCTAAATAAAAATTTTATGACTTTTGTTTACTTTTTCACCAATAAAAGACTATAATGCAAAATGTAAAATATTTAAAGTTTAATTTGAAGTTGTTATTTCGGAAATAATCACCTTCGAAGTTTAAATTTGTAATATTGCAAACTTTATTTGGAGATGTTTTCACGGTCGACTTGCTACATGACTCTTTTTTTTTTGTAGCATGCTACATGACCCTCTATTCTTTTTTTTCCCCTATTTATTGTTACTTTACAATTGAAATAATAAGGCAAAATACAATAGTGGATGACTTTTTTCCCCATACCACCTTTTTCGGTTTTCTCTATTTGGTTGTTCGAACCTGCACATGCTCATTTGATAGCGTGGAAGGATTGGCCATCAAACAAATAAAAATTCACAATCAAGGATATTTATTATCAGTTTTTGTTGTTGTGCACTTCATTGTAAAATAAAAAAAATCCAAACACGGATGATAACAACCGTGGATCACGAGTAAACTAATTCACTCAGTCATAAAAAGAAAGAGATATAGTGAGCAAAAAATCATTTTAAGATAGTATTGATCCAACCAACCAAACATTATCTTCAAAAATTACAATGTTTTTACGACAGTTGATAAAAAAAAAGCTTATTTAGTAAACATAAAAACTATGGAGTAGTTTTTTTTGTAAACACAAACTATAGTTTCAGACTTTGTTTTGTATTCTTTCAACAAAGAGTGTAACTATAAAAACATTCTTATCAACTTTTCGCTCAAGTTGTTACAGAAAAAACTTAATCAAGAATTAAAATGACACTTATAAAATTATCAATATAATAAAATTATTAATTTATAGAGGTTATATCAATTAAAAACTAACAACTTTTATTCGTGTTTTCATTCATATATAATAGTAAAGTGTAATTTCCTAACTTCATTTGAACATATTCTAATAAATAGTTTGTAGATTAAAAACAAATCACACTTTGAAAAGAAAAAAAAATCAAATAGTCCACATGTTCAATAAATAGGCTGCTCCTTGTTACAAAACCGCGCTCATCGACTGCTCGCTGCCGTCGAGACTCTCGTGTGAGACCGTAATTTTTGTCAGTTTTAGTTATAATCTACGGTCCAGATTTAATATCGTACGAAACCACTAGATCCACGATACATCCAACACAGAAGAGTGCTCTCCTCTCCTCAACTCTATTTTGTTTTTTTCCTCTCATTCTTTTTTTAGTCGAAACTCTAAACCAACTAACCGAAAAAAACAAAAAACTCTTTCTCTCCTCTCCATTTCTCTCTCTAGGAGAGACAACCGGAATCGCACGTCGACGGGAAGAGTATCGCCGGAACTATTATAATTACCGCCGGTCGCATAGATTATTCGTTGGAAACAACGCGTCGTGAGAGGAGAGGAAATTCGAAAAAAAAAAAAAAAATTAGAAACACCGATTCACTTTTTTTTTGGGGGTTATTTTAATTGATTTGTGTGAATTAAATATTCTGCGATGGATGTGATTGGATAGAAGGAAACAAAAAGGAAAGGAGGAAGATAAAAGAGAAGGCGAATTATTCTGCTCCTCTCTCTCTCTCTCTCTTTCTTCTCTGTCGAACATCGCTGTTGCTGCTGTGTGTTTTCTTCGTGCATCCTTTTATTTTTCAAGGTAATGAATTTCACGAGATCCATTCTTCACAAGTTTCTTTCTTTTTTAAATTTAATTTAATTTAGTGGAAAAAATGTTTGGGAGGAAGCGTAATTGTGTTTGTTTGTAAATTAGGTAAGCTCTTTGTATTTGTTTTTTTATTTGCTGGTGAGTAATTTAGGTTTATTTTCTTAAATTAAGTTAAACTGGGTGCCCAAGTTTGTGAATTAGGTAGGAGTTGGTTCCCTGTTTGCATATAATGAGCTGAACAAGGATCATGAATTAGGCGAAATTGTAGTCTCTTATGGCTTTTTGAAATACCTAATCTTTGTCTTCCAGGTGTTTCTACTCCGCTTTAAAGGAGAGAGGTTTAAGATGATTTTTTTCGTATTGAACTTCTTCTTAGAGTACGTAAAGTTGCTGACTTTGTTGGATTTAGGGTTTGATTTTGCTTAGTTCTAATTGAATTCTTGTGTTGTTTTTTTTTGTGTCCTTTGAGTTATTTTGCTTAATCTTTTTTGTCTGGCAAGATCCTTCTTTGCAATGAATAGTGGATTTTGTTTCTTTTGGAGACTTACTGGCTTTGAATCTAAAACTGGTTGTTCATCTTTCAGGGGAAGTGATATGGTCCGTTGAAAAAGACTAAAAAGCTACAAAAGAGATTTTGTTTTATTATTCCAAATTTTGCTGTCATCTGCATGATGCCGTCTGATATAATGGAACAGAGAGGTGTATCAACACCTTCCCACTTTCGTGAAGATACTCGTATTAGTTCAGAGGTAACTTTTTTTTTCCATGGGGTTTTAACTGTGTAGCACCATCTTTGTCACATTATCTGCCACTATTTTCTATGATGTTTAAAACTGTTTTCTTTTTGTTTCTCAAGTATACTTGTTCTTTTGTCTGGCAGAGGCAATTTGGGTTTCTGAAAACAGACCTGATTCCTGAAAACCAAGGTGGTCGTGATAGATTTTCAAATCTGCCAAAGAGTTCCTGGACACCTGAAAGTCACCAGCTGAAGCCACAATCTAGCTTGTCTGGGGTGCACCCCTCTGTTAGCCCTAACGCAAGAAACACCACAAATGGTAGCCAGTGGGAAAGTAGTTTATTTTCCAGCTCACTGTCTGATACATTTAGTAGAAAACGTAAGCTTCTGGTTCACTTTTATGAATTGTTACTTATTATGTTGATTTTGTTTTATCCTCTACGGTAAAGAAACGCCGTTTGTTAATCTAGTACATCATAGACGATCGTGAAAGTTTGTTTCTTTCTCCTTTAACTTACTGTACTTTAACTACTTGACTGCGTCTCCAAATTCTTGGTTTTTGCAGTACGGTTACAGAGAAGTGATATGCTATCTCCTATGTCTGCGAACACAGTTGTTACCCACCGTGAGGAAGAACCCTCTGAATCTTTAGAAGAAATTGAGGCGCAAACTATTGGAAATCTTCTGCCAGATGAAGATGACCTCTTTGCAGAAGTGATGGGTGACGTTGGGCGTAAATCTCGTGCCGGTGGAGATGATCTAGATGATTTTGACCTTTTCAGCAGTGTTGGTGGCATGGAGCTAGATGGAGATGTTTTTCCTCCTATGGGCCCCAGAAACGGAGAGAGAGGCCGCAATAATTCTGTTGGCGAACATCATCGAGCGGAAATTCCATCCAGAACAATTTTGGCCGGAAATATCAGTAGCAATGTCGAAGACTATGAGCTGAAGGTCCTTTTTGAGGTACCTTATTCCAGCAGCGTTTCCCCCCACAGATTTGTTTATATAATCTGGAATTGATTACTTCGTACTGAGAATACTTTTACTTGTTCAGCAATTTGGAGACATCCAGGCTCTTCATACAGCTTGCAAGAATCGTGGTTTTATCATGGTATCCTACTATGATATAAGGGCTGCTCAAAATGCGGCGAGAGCACTCCACAATAAGCTGTTAAGAGGAACGAAACTTGATATTCGTTATTCTATCCCTAAGGTATGATTCCTTGTTTTATGAAATATATTGTCTTTGCTCTGTGGACAGTATTTGTGACTTATGTTGATTTGTATCTATCTTACAATTTTCTTGGCTCCAGGAAATTCCTTCAGGAAAAGACGCCAGTAAAGGAGCCCTGTTGATTACTAATATTGATTCGTCTATTTCAAATGAAGAACTCAATCGAATGGTCAAATCGTATGGAGAAATCAAAGAGGTTGATATATTGAGATGCTCCGTTTAGTTACTTTTCTGAGGTAGATTCTAATGATGTTTCTGTGGTTTGCAGATTCGTAGAACCATGCACGATAACCCACAGATATACATAGAATTCTTTGACATCCGAGCGTCAGAGGCTGCTCTTGGTGGCCTGAATGGACTCGAGGTTGCTGGGAAGCAGCTTAAACTTGCGTTAACCTATCCAGAGAGTCAAAGGTGGGTGACTGGTTGTTTTTTTTTTCTCCCTGGTTTATATTCCTTTGTGGGCTGTGAATGAATACAAAATCCTAAATCAAAATGATTTGAACATGTGCTTTGCTGTTAAGTATTTACGAGGATGCCAGTTGTGTTGATGTATGGGGTTCACCCATTCTTTTTTCTTTATTTCAGGTACATGTCACAGTTTGTTGCACATGATGCTGAAGGGTTTCTACCTAAAATGCCTTTTACTAATACATCATCTGGGCACATGGGTATGCTTTTGCATTCAGCATTTGTAATTCTTTTTTTTAATTGAATGATTTGTCATCTTGATACTCAAAATCACTGCCGTTAAATATCTCTGTGTCAGGGAGACATTTCCCAGGAATAATTCCTTCAACCTCCATTGATGGTGGACCTATGGGGATTAGTCATAGTTCTGTTGGATCGCCTGTGAACTCCTTCATTGAACGTCATAGGAGTCTCAGCATTCCTATTGGATTTCCACCTTCGGCAAACGTCATCTCAGCCAGCAAGCCCGGAATTCAGGAGCATGTCCACCCTTTTGACAATTCAAATATGGGGATCCAAAGCATGCCAAACCTTCATCCTCATTCTTTTTCAGAGTACCTCGACAACTTTACAAATGGTAGTCCATATAAGTCCTCGACAGCATTTTCTGAAGTCGTCAGTGATGGCTCGAAAGCAAATGATGCCTTTATGTTACATAATGTTCGTGGAGTGGATGGCTTTAACGGAGGGGGTAAGCTCTTTATCTCTAAATTGCTACTGTTTTGATAAATTTGTCGAAGAATAATGATGATATGTAGTTGACAATTGTGAGTTTAAGAAGAATGTCTGCCGTAGCACACTGTTAGGATGGTCCTTACAATTTTAGTGGAATCTGAAATGTGCTACAGCGATGAAAATTCTAGGTACTGTTTCTGTAGACAACTTTTTTTAAAAGCATTCTTGGTGTAAAACTTGTCATCCTGGGAAAATATTATTAGTATTATGTTCTTAATTGCAGTCATATAGACAGATAACTGTGCTGGGTTTGAAATTGAATTTGAAAGTGGCTGAAACATTCGTTGTGTATGTCAACAGAATTGCACAATTACTGAGTGCTAGTATTTCTTCTACTGTCATACATAATATTGTTTTTTTCTTTCTCACTTTTAGTTGTTGTGGTCTTTTGACTGTAGGCATAGGGTCTCCCATGAACCAAAACTCCCGCCGCCCTAACCTTAATTTATGGAGCAATTCTAACACTCAGCAACAAAATCCTTCAGGTGGCATGATGTGGCCTAGCTCGCCGTCTCACCTCAACGGCATTACTAGTCAGCGCCCACCTGTTACTGTATTCTCTAGAGCACCTCCTGTTATGGTGAATATGGCATCTTCCCCTGTGCACCACCACATTGGATCTGCGCCCGTATTAAACTCGCCTTTCTGGGATAGAAGACAAGCCTATGTTGCTGAATCTCTAGAATCGCCTGGCTTCCACATAGGTTCTCATGGTAGCATGGGGTTTCCTGGCTCTTCACCCTCACATCCAATGGAAATTGGTTCTCACAAGTCCTTTTCCCATGTTGCTGGGAATCGCATGGATATAAATTCCCAAAATGCTGTACTGCGATCTCCCCAACAGTTGTCTCATCTCTTCCCCGGGAGGAACCCAATGGTTTCAATGCGGGTTCGTTTGACTCGCCTAATGAACGATACAGGAATCTCTCACACCGTAGAAGCGAGTCTAGCTCTAGTCATGCTGACAAGAAACTGTTTGAGCTTGATGTTGACCGTATATTACGTGGGGATGATGTCAGGACAACACTGATGCTTAAAAACATTCCTAATAAGTAAGTGGATTCAGTGTCTTTCCTTTATTCCTTGTTATATATCTTTTGTTAGCTTCGTAGGTTGTTTGATGTTTTCCTTTTCAATTCTGAACTCTATAAAATGCTGCTATGGTTTAGGTATACTTCTAAGATGCTTCTCTCCGCCATTGACGAGCATTGTAAGGAACGTATGATTTCCTTATTTGCCAATTGATTTCAAGGCAAGCAGGCGTCCGTCCTACCTTTTTATATAATAGTCTTATGTAGAAAATGGGCTTTTGGTATTTGCAATATCAGTATTTTTTTGCTAACCTAATTTTACCTTCTCGTTTCAGAACAAATGCAATGTGGGATACGCTTTCATCAACCTTATTGAACCTGAAAAGATTGTACCATTTATAAGGTACAGCCAGCCTTTTCTGTTGCTGCTTTTTATATTTTTTTGGCTTTTTCTCTTGAAGAGCATTGGTTAAAAGTTTAAAAAAAACTTGCAGGCTTTTATGGAAAAAAGTGGGAAAAGTTTAACAGCGAGAAGGTGGCAACTCTTACATATGCTCGAATTCAAGGAAAAGTAGCACTTATTGCCCATTTCCAGAACTCAAGCTTAATGAACGAAGACAAACGTTGCCGGCCTATTCTTTTCCACACCGATGGTCCAAATGCTGGTGATCAGGTGAATGTTCTAACACATCAGATAACATCATCTTGTTAGGGTTCTCATTTCGTAGTAGTTGCTCAATTTCGCTCTCCCTTTGGTTGCACATATTGAAATGGGTTCTTAGTGAGATCTCATAAGTTCAAAGATGTGGTGATGCTCAGTTACTCAATAAGAGATTTTGATTTGTTTCATATTTTTCACCTTTGTTGTTATTATTTGCAGGAACCATTTCCAATGGGAACCAACATACGATCAAGACCAGGAAAGCCACGAAGCAGTAGCATTGATAACCACAACAGTTTTAGCATCGCTTCCGTTTCAGAAAACAGAGAAGAACCTCCTAATGGAACCGATCCTTTCTTGAAGGAGAACTAACCAATGAGCAAAAAACCAAGCAGAGGTAAAAGAAAGTTAAGGAAAAATGAAGAGCTAAAGATATAACACAAGTTTTATATTATTATAATCATATCATCAGCACACCCTAGAGTTCTGTAAATCGGGGGTGTTAAATTTACCCTGACAAAACTTTTTGCGGTGAAGATATATTTTTGGAGAGATCATTAAACTTTGTTGACCTCAAACCTTCACAGGTTGCTTCACCAGTTTTTTTTGTATTATCAAATATCCCCTGAGAAATATCTTCGAGAGTTTCTCTTTACTTTTTTTTTTTTTTTTGTGTTGTTTGGGGTTATTCAAGTATTTTTGTCTTCTTGCTATCGATGTAGTATGTAACAAGCCTTGGATTTACATTCAACGTCTTTGCTGGCTATTTGTGGCCATTTCATGTTGTAACTTTTTTGGAGATTTTAATGAATGCTTCCTTTTTGGATAAATATAAATTTTCATAATCTTTTTTTCTTTACATGATTGTATGGTCGCCAGATGAGTTTGGAAACACAATGCAACTCTTTGTTTTAGAGACATTGAGCGGTCAAAAACTGTAGGGAAGTGAGAGGCAGTTTAATGCTAGGTTTCTCCCATATTGATTTAGCGGTTAGGCCATCACAGACCGACCAGCTTCATAAAACAGAATCTCTGGCCTTTCTCCGGTTACAACAAAGATCTGGGCATCACAATTCAGCACAAGAACTAGTCATAAGCTTTATGCAGATGTCTTCTTCAACTTCACCATATCCAAACCTGCATCACTTCCCATATATATATTCTGTCTTCATAATGGGCTCGTTCTCGTTTAAAAGGCTTAGGCTATTGGGTCCTCCTAGCATAAAACCATTAATAGCTTCAGGGTTTAAGGTTTAAACCTTCTTCTTCTTCTTTTGGAAAACAACAATAAAAATGCAGAGAGGAAAGGTGCTTGTGCAAATCTCACAGTCTCTCGACTTGGCGTAACCAAAACCCTCTGATGATGACGATCCTCTCTACGCCGATGTACCTAAGCCTCGGAAGGATTAATCGGAGAGGAAGCCTAATCAGACTCCAATGAAGGAGGAGAAACAGCTGAGGAAATCACAGCCAGGGTTTACTCTCCGGCCTCTCCGAGCAGATACAATTGAGTATCAGCTTTAGTAGAGTCAGGCCCGGCTCAGATATATTTAGGCCCTGTGCACAAACAAATTTTAGGGCCCTTTCTTATACAAATCAAAAAAAATTAGGGGCCCTTTTTTTGTGTGTCAAAAAAACAAAAATGACCTTTTCATATAAAAAATTAAAACTGTATGACTCTAAATATACAAAAAATGATGAGAACCTGTGCCAAAGCACCGTCCGCACACGTCCAGAGCCGGCGCTGAGTAGAGTGGGGAATCATATGGACTACTTTTCTAAAAAAACTATGTGTGCTTGCTTTGTTTATGATTTAGCCTTTTTGATTTTTCATGTTTATGTTATAGTAATGTGTTTTCTTTAGTGTTCAATGAAGTTCAAACCTAGAGTTATCCACGACGAGAGGTTTACCGTCCCTAAAATCTATGCGCTTCTTGAGTTATGCATACAAGCAGGAGTAGGTAGAGATTGACAAGTTCCCATCGAAGAGACGATCCACCAAACCTGTGAACAGCATTGAAGGACGGATTGTAGATTTCGAGGACGTTTATGGGAAAGCTCCTGCGGCTGTGTGTGCAGGTGGTGCACCTGTGCCTGAAGAGTACAAGAGTATGATGAGGCTCGATGTGAAGTTGATCTAGTTGCTTAACCTTTCTATGAGACTGTTGATTGATGTGAAAAAGATAAACTCATGTTATATATATTACGAAAATTCAGAACACAGTTTTGGTTGGTTCTTTTGCATCTCTCCCTAAATAGAAAAGAGAGACCCTCTTTTGAGTCTCAAGCTCTACTCCTTGCGGTTGCGATCTCACTTCGCAGCTTCTCAATAGCTTTGACTGCTCCGATAATGTTACTCTCCATCTCTTCAATTGCTCAAGTTTCTCTACGTTACGGCTATCTCGGCATCAAACTCTTCCCTGCTCCATTGAAACCAAAAATGATTAAACCAACTGACGATGATGAATCTTTTGACAAGTAAAAGACGTTTCGTTTCCTTTTACCTTTTAATCTCTTGACTT
>NW_026014068.1:0-12922 GCF_020379485.1 Brassica napus
ATGGAATCTAAAAACCAGTTTTTGATGATAGTAAAGAAAAAACCAGAAATTTTTTTTAGAGGAACGAGTATATATAAAAAAGTAGATATCAATGAAAGATAGGACGAAATAGAAATGCTTTATGTTTTATTTTTATGATTATGACATCTATTAGTAAGATATTATGTAAGTATTGTTAAAACGAAAATAAACCAACTTAAATTTATTTAGCTTTATTTTAAATATTTAAACAACTACATGATAATCTATTATAATAATTTAGATACTCATATTTAATAATTTTGTGTACATAAGTGTAAAAAAGTGTAGCTTTTAATAAATTTAAATAAACTTTGTTTAAAAACCTTAATTAAGAATTGTTTTTAGTTTTTTATAATTTAGAATACATAACCTCGCGTAGCGCGGTTAAAAGATCTAACTCACATAATAATAAGAAATCCTAAATAAGTATTTGTTTCAATATGTTTTTTGCTCTCTTTTGTTTTCTTCTGGTTAATTTGCGATTGTTCACAACAATCCATATATAATACACAAGATTGCTGACATAAAATTAAATAATAGAATAATAAATATTATGACTTTTTTTGACATCAAATATTCTGACATTTTTAATGATTGAAAATCAGTAGATAATTATAATAGAACCGACGAAAATCTATAAGATAAAGGACCGGGTGGACCATATAAGTTATAAAACAACCAATATTCAAAATCATTATAATAAATATTTTAGTTAACTTATCCAATGGAATAAAAGGCTTAATAATGTGCCATAATTCCATTGGTTCTTGCATCTGTCTTGCTGTTCTGTCCAATGTGTTCTTCAAGATTTAGCACGTGAAGCCTTTATACAAAATTTTAAAAGTTACTATTAGTTTTTGATCTTTCAAGCAGAGTTGAAATTCAATGGTGTTATAGAATTCATACTGTTTTCTCATTCGTGAAAACCCAAACTAGTGTGTTGCTGATTTGAATTGCGTGTGGTTCTTTAATCACACTAGCATGTATTGGTGCCAACTAAAATATACTCACTCTTATCATTGATTTTTAAGGTTTTTACATTTGGATTAAAAATACAAACTTCTATACTCCCTCTATTCCTTAATATTACATATTCTAGGAAAAAAATTTGTTTTAAAAGATCCATTTTTTACATTTTCAAGACATGTTTTATTAACTAATTGCAAATTTCAAAAACTTAATTGCACTTACTGAATTGTTATTGGCTTAAATTATGAAACAAAGATAAACACAAAATGTGTAAATTTAATGTGTTTTATTAAAATGTGTAAAAATCTAGAATATGTAACATTAAGAAAGAGATGGAATACAATTTATCTTGGTTACGTAAAAATATCATTAAATAAAATTAATCCAACCAATAAAAAAATTCAGTATTTTGCTATTGGTCACAAAGTTTAAATGATATTAAATTCTATCTAAAATAATACGAACATAAATTATTTTGAAACAAATTTTTTTCCTTTAAACACCACTTAAAGTGTTACGGAGGGAGTATGAAACATTGAATTGTTGCAACTTATAACCATTAATATGTACTTGAAAGAACTGAATTATAGTAGGATTCCATAAAATAAATAAATTATCTCTTACCATGATTTCATACACAAGTTTTGAATAACTTTAAATGTTAACAATAATTAATATTGGTGACCGTAGCTGAGTTATTCCAAACTTCCAAGAACGTAGGCATGTGAGACCAGCGTGACACTACAAAGTCTATGACAAAAGAGGATTTTATTAAATGTTTCTAATTTTTTTTTTGGAATAAAAAATGCTAACTCTAATCAAATCTCGCTGTTGATAAAAAAATCAATCAATCAAATCTCTCGCTTCTTGGTCTAAAAGCTGGAAGACGGTCTGGTCTTGGTTGTAATTCAACGCCGGTTAGATACGGTTAACCACAAGTGGATCGATGAATCCAACGGTTCATATGAAAAGGTCCACAAAGATTTAAGATGGTTAGTGGGGTATGATCACATCCTGAGCTAAGATTTGCTGGTTCATCTTTTGTTGTGTAAGCTAATGAAATACTGACACGTGGATACGTTGAGAAGAGCATCTTCAAAAATAAATGCTTTTCTAATCCTTTACGCAGCGCCTAGCAGCATTTAAAATATGGGACGTGACCCTCTCTCTCACGCAACCCTCAGTTTCCATCGACTAGTTAGCTCAGCTTCTTAGCTCGGTTCAAGTCATCTACTGTATTTATGTGAATCATCTACTCGTTATACTATAGACAGTGGACCACTACTATCTTATAAATACTCATACATCTGCAATTAAGCGGGAGGGGAAATACTCTATTTGAAACTTTCAGAATAATATATAAATTTTGTATTCTACGAAATCAAATGATAAAATTTCGACGGAGATCCCAATACAAAACACTTCATGAATCTTTAAGCAATGCATTTATACACAACATAACACATAAATATAAACTTTTGTTTAACTATTAATTTGACAGATGAGAGATATCATCATACACCGCATCTCTAGAAGCAATTTCAAAATTTCCAATATGAAGTTTTTTCATATTCCAAAAGCAATTTCAAAGTTCCATATTTTAAAATCATTTCAGCTATCTATTTCAAATAATCTTGTTAACTTTTATAGTTACCATTTTAATTTTTTTATTTTTTTATCTTATGCAAAATACAAATATATCAATAACATTAAAGCAAAATATTATACAAAAAATTAAAATGCACATTTAATACAACTTATAAAGCAAAATACACAAGGATAAAATTATATGAAAACAAAATTATTACATCAATTAATAAAAGTACACACGATTTCAACAATTTTAGCTTGTAAGCTACAAGTAAAAAAAAAAAAAAAAGTTGGCTATTATTTCAAAATGCATGTAATATGCTAGTAAAATGTATTATCTTACTAATAGTAATTAATATCTTTTCGTTCCACAAATATAATTTTTTTAGTATTTTCACACATATTAAGAAAACACGCTAACTAAACCATAATAAATGTATTGTTTTATGTAATTTTCAATTTTCAATAACTTTTAACCAATAGTAATTCAATAAAGTCAATTAATTTTTGAAATTTACAATTTTTCATAGAAAACACAAAAATACATATTTGTGAAACAAACTTTTTCAAAAAAGTCTATCTTGATGAAACGGATGGAGTATTATGTATAATATTTTTATATATATTTTATTGCTAAATAAAATTTTATGACTTTTGTTTACTTTTTCACCAATAAAAGACTATAATGCAAAATGTAAAATATTTAAAGTTTAATTTGAAGTTGTTATTTTCGGAAATAATCACCTTCGAAGTTTAAATTTGTAATATTGCAAACTTTATTTGGAGATGTTTTCACGGTCGACTTGCTACATGACTCTTTTTTTTTTGTAGCATGCTACATGACCCTCTATTCTTTTTTTTTCCCCTATTTATTGTTACTTTACAATTGAAATAATAAGGCAAAATACAATAGTGGATGACTTTTTTCCCCATACCACCTTTTTCGTTTTCTCTATTTGGTTGTTCGAACCTGCACATGCTCATTTGATAGCGTGGAAGGATTGGCCATCAAACAAATAAAAATTCACAATCAAGGATATTTATTATCAGTTTTTGTTGTTGTGCACTTCATTGTAAAATAAAAAAATCCAAACACGGATGATAACAACCGTGGATCACGAGTAAACTAATTCACTCAGTCATAAAAAGAAAGAGATATAGTGAGCAAAAAATCATTTTAAGATAGTATTGATCCAACCAACCAAACATTATCTTCAAAATTACAATGTTTTTACGACAGTTGATAAAAAAAAGCTTATTTAGTAACATAAAAACTATGGAGTAGTTTTTTTTTGTAAACACAACTATAGTTTCAGACTTTGTTTTGTATTCTTTCAACAGAGTGTAACTATAAAAACATTCTTATCAACTTTTCGCTCAAGTTGTTACAGAAAAAACTTAATCAAGAATTAAAATGACACTTATAAAATTATCAATATAATAAAATTATTAATTTATAGAGGTTATATCAATTAAAACTAACAACTTTATTCGTGTTTTCATTCATATATAATAGTAAAGTGTAATTTCCTAACTTCATTTGAACATATTCTAATAAATAGTTTGTAGATTAAAAACAATCACACTTTGAAAAGAAAAAAAATCAAATAGTCCACATGTTCAATAATAGGCTGCTCCTTGGTTACAAAACCGCGCTCATCGACTGCTCGCTGCCGTCGAGACTCTCGTGTGAGACCGTAATTTTTGTCAGTTTTAGTTATAATCTACGGTCCAGATTTAATATCGTACGAAACCACTAGATCCACGATACATCCAACACAGAAGAGTGCTCTCCTCTCCTCAACTCTATTTGTTTTTTTCCTCTCATTCTTTTTTTAGTCGAAACTCTAAACCAACTAACCGAAAAAACAAAAACAAAAAACTCTTTCTCTCCTCTCCATTTCTCTCTCTAGAGAGACAACCGGAATCGCACGTCGACGGGAAGAGTATCGCCGGAACTATTATAATTACCGCCGGTCGCATAGATTATTCGTTGGAAACAACGCGTCGTGAGAGGAGAGGAAATTCGAAAAAAAGAAAAAAAAATTAGAAACACCGATTCACTTTTTTTTGGGGGTTATTTTAATTGATTTGTGTGAATTAAATATTCTGCGATGGATGTGATTGGATAGAAGGAAACAAAAAGGAAAGGAGGAAGATAAAAGAGAAGGCGAATTATTCTGCTCTCTCTCTCTCTCTCTCTCTCTTTCTTCTCTGTCGAACATCGCTGTTGCTGCTGTGTGTTTTCTTCGTGCATCCTTTTATTTTTCAAGGTAATGAATTTCACGAGATCCATTCTTCACAAGTTTCTTTCTTTTTTTTAAATTTAATTTAATTTAGTGGAAAAAATGTTTGGGAGGAAGCGTAATGTGTTTGTTTGTAAATTAGGTAAGCTCTTTGTATTTGTTTTTTTATTTGCTGGTGAGTAATTTAGGTTTATTTTCTTAAATTAAGTTAAACTGGGTGCCCAAGTTTGTGAATTAGGTAGGAGTTGGTTCCCTGTTTGCATATAATGAGCTGAACAAGGATCATGAATTAGGCGAAATTGTAGTCTCTTATGGCTTTTTGAAATACCTAATCTTTGTCTTCCAGTGTTTTTCTACTCCGCTTTAAGGAGAGAGGTTTAAGATGATTTTTTCGTATTGAACTTCTTCTTAGAGTACGTAAAGTTGCTGACTTTGTTTGGATTTAGGGTTTGATTTTGCTTAGTTCTAATTGAATTCTTGTGTTGTTTTTTTTTGTGTCCTTTGAGTTATTTTGCTTAATCTTTTTTGTCTGGCAAGATCCTTCTTTGCAATGAATAGTGGATTTTGTTTCTTTTGGAGACTTACTGGCTTTGAATCTAAAACTGGTTGTTCATCTTTCAGGGGAAGTGATATGGTCCGTTGAAAAAGACTAAAAAGCTACAAAAGAGATTTTGTTTTATTATTCCAAATTTTGCTGTCATCTGCATGATGCCGTCTGATATAATGGAACAGAGAGGTGTATCAACACCTTCCCACTTTCGTGAAGATACTCGTATTAGTTCAGAGGTAACTTTTTTTTTCCATGGGGTTTTAACTGTGTAGCACCATCTTTGTCACATTATCTGCCACTATTTTCTATGATGTTTAAAACTGTTTTCTTTTTGTTTCTCAAGTATACTTGTTCTTTTGTCTGGCAGAGGCAATTTGGGTTTCTGAAAACAGACCTGATTCCTGAAAACCAAGGTGGTCGTGATAGATTTTCAAATCTGCCAAGAGTTCCTGGACACCTGAAAGTCACCAGCTGAAGCCACAATCTAGCTTGTCTGGGGTGCACCCCTCTGTTAGCCCTAACGCAAGAAACACCACAAATGGTAGCCAGTGGGAAAGTAGTTTATTTTCCAGCTCACTGTCTGATACATTTAGTAGAAAACGTAAGCTTCTGGTTCACTTTTATGAATTGTTACTTATTATGTTGATTTTGTTTTATCCTCTACGGTAAAGAAACGCCGTTTGTTAATCTAGTACATCATAGACGATCGTGAAAGTTTGTTTCTTCTTTCTCCTTTAACTTACTGTACTTTAACTACTTGACTGCGTCTCCAATTCTTGGTTTTTGCAGTACGGTTACAGAGAAGTGATATGCTATCTCCTATGTCTGCGAACACAGTTGTTACCCACCGTGAGGAAGAACCCCTGAATCTTTAGAAGAAATTGAGGCGCAAACTATTGGAAATCTTCTGCCAGATGAAGATGACCTCTTTGCAGAAGTGATGGGTGACGTTGGGCGTAAATCTCGTGCCGGTGGAGATGATCTAGATGATTTTGACCTTTTCAGCAGTGTTGGTGGCATGGAGCTAGATGGAGATGTTTTTCCTCCTATGGGCCCCAGAAACGGAGAGAGAGGCCGCAATAATTCTGTTGGCGAACATCATCGAGCGGAAATTCCATCCAGAACAATTTTGGCCGGAAATATCAGTAGCAATGTCGAAGACTATGAGCTGAAGGTCCTTTTTGAGGTACCTTATTCCAGCAGCGTTTCCCCCCCACAGATTTGTTTATATAATCTGGAATTGATTACTTCGTACTGAGAATACTTTTACTTGTTCAGCAATTTGGAGACATCCAGGCTCTTCATACAGCTTGCAAAATCGTGGTTTTATCATGGTATCCTACTATGATATAAGGGCTGCTCAAAATGCGGCGAGAGCACTCCACAATAAGCTGTTAAGAGGAACGAAACTTGATATTCGTTATTCTATCCCTAAGGTATGATTCCTTGTTTTTATGAATATATTGTCTTTGCTCTGTGGACAGTATTTGTGACTTATGTTGATTTGTATCTATCTTACAATTTTCTTGGCTCCAGGAAATTCCTTCAGGAAAAGACGCCAGTAAAGGAGCCCTGTTGATTACTAATATTGATTCGTCTATTTCAAATGAAGAACTCAATCGAATGGTCAAATCGTATGGAGAAATCAAAGAGGTTGATATATTGAGATGCTCCGTTTAGTTACTTTTCTGAGGTAGATTCTAATGATGTTTCTGTGGTTTGCAGATTCGTAGAACCATGCACGATAACCCACAGATATATAGAATTCTTTGACATCCGAGCGTCAGAGGCTGCTCTTGGTGGCCTGAATGGACTCGAGGTTGCTGGGAAGCAGCTTAAACTTGCGTTAACCTATCCAGAGAGTCAAAGGTGGGTGACTGGTTGTTTTTTTTTTCTCCCTGGTTTATATTCCTTTGTGGGCTGTGAATGAATACAAAATCCTAAATCAAAATGATTTGAACATGTGCTTTGCTGTTAAGTATTTACGAGGATGCCAGTTGTGTTGATGTATGGGGTTCACCCATTCTTTTTTCTTTATTTCAGGTACATGTCACAGTTTGTTGCACATGATGCTGAAGGGTTTCTACCTAAAATGCCTTTTACTAATACATCATCTGGGCACATGGGTATGCTTTTGCATTCAGCATTTGTAATTCTTTTTTTAATTGAATGATTTGTCATCTTGATACTCAAAATCACTGCCGTTAAATATCTCTGTGTCAGGGAGACATTTCCCAGGAATAATTCCTTCAACCTCCATTGATGGTGGACCTATGGGGATTAGTCATAGTTCTGTTGGATCGCCTGTGAACTCCTTCATTGAACGTCATAGGAGTCTCAGCATTCCTATTGGATTTCCACCTTCGGCAAACGTCATCTCAGCCAGCAAGCCCGGAATTCAGGAGCATGTCCACCCTTTTGACAATTCAAATATGGGGATCCAAAGCATGCCAAACCTTCATCCTCATCTTTTTCAGAGTACCTCGACAACTTTACAAATGGTAGTCCATATAAGTCCTCGACAGCATTTTCTGAAGTCGTCAGTGATGGCTCGAAAGCAAATGATGCCTTTATGTTACATAATGTTCGTGGAGTGGATGGCTTTAACGGAGGGGGTAAGCTCTTTATCTCTAAATTGCTACTGTTTTGATAAATTTGTCGAAGAATAATGATGATATGTAGTTGACAATTGTGAGTTTAAGAAGAATGTCTGCCGTAGCACACTGTTAGGATGGTCCTTACAATTTTAGTGGAATCTGAAATGTGCTACAGCGATGAAAATTCTAGGTACTGTTTCTGTAGACAACTTTTTTTAAAAGCATTCTTGGTGTAAAACTTGTCATCCTGGGAAAATATTATTAGTATTATGTTCTTAATTGCAGTCATATAGACAGATAACTGTGCTGGGTTTGAAATTGAATTTGAAAGTGGCTGAAACATTCGTTGTGTATGTCAACAGAATTGCACAATTACTGAGTGCTAGTATTTCTTCTACTGTCATACATAATATTGTTTTTTTCTTTCTCACTTTTAGTTGTTGTGGTCTTTTGACTGTAGGCATAGGGTCTCCCATGAACCAAAAAACCCCGCCCCCCTAACCTTAATTTATGGAGCAATTCTAACACTCAGCAACAAAATCCTTCAGGTGGCATGATGTGGCCTAGCTCGCCGTCTCACCTCAACGGCATTACTAGTCAGCGCCCACCTGTTACTGTATTCTCTAGAGCACCTCCTGTTATGGTGAATATGGCATCTTCCCCTGTGCACCACCACATTGGATCTGCGCCCGTATTAAACTCGCCTTTCTGGGATAGAAGACAAGCCTATGTTGCTGAATCTCTAGAATCGCCTGGCTTCCACATAGGTTCTCATGGTAGCATGGGGTTTCCTGGCTCTTCACCCTCACATCCATGGAAATTGGTTCTCACAAGTCCTTTTCCCATGTTGCTGGGAATCGCATGGATATAAATTCCCAAATGCTGTACTGCGATCTCCCCCCAACAGTTGTCTCATCTCTTCCCCGGGAGGAACCCAATGGTTTCAATGCCGGGTTCGTTTGACTCGCCTAATGAACGATACAGGAATCTCTCACACCGTAGAAGCGAGTCTAGCTCTAGTCATGCTGACAAGAAACTGTTTGAGCTTGATGTTGACCGTATATTACGTGGGGATGATGTCAGGACAACACTGATGCTTAAAAACATTCCTAATAAGTAAGTGGATTCAGTGTCTTTCCTTTATTCCTTGTTATATATCTTTTGTTAGCTTCGTAGGTTGTTTGATGTTTTCCTTTTCAATTCTGAACTCTATAAAATGCTGCTATGGTTTAGGTATACTTCTAAGATGCTTCTCTCCGCCATTGACGAGCATTGTAAAGGAACGTATGATTTCCTTTATTTGCCAATTGATTTCAAGGCAAGCAGGCGTCCGTCCTACCTTTTTATATAATAGTCTTATGTAGAAAATGGGCTTTTGGTATTTGCAATATCAGTATTTTTTTGCTAACCTAATTTTACCTTCTCGTTTCAGAACAAATGCAATGTGGGATACGCTTTCATCAACCTTATTGAACCTGAAAAGATTGTACCATTTTATAAGGTACCCAGCCTTTTCTGTTGCTGCTTTTTATATATTTTTTGGCTTTTTCTCTTGAAGAGCATTGGTTAAAGTTTAAAAAAAACTTGCAGGCTTTTAATGGAAAAAAGTGGGAAAAGTTTAACAGCGAGAAGGTGGCAACTCTTACATATGCTCGAATTCAAGGAAAAGTAGCACTTATTGCCCATTTCCAGAACTCAAGCTTAATGAACGAAGACAAACGTTGCCGGCCTATTCTTTTCCACACCGATGGTCCAAATGCTGGTGATCAGGTGAATGTTACTAACACATCAGATAACATCATCTTGTTAGGGTTCTCATTTCGTAGTAGTTGCTCAATTTCGCTCTCCCTTTGGTTGCACATATTGAAATGGGTTCTTAGTGAGATCTCATAAGTTCAAAGATGTGGTGATGCTCAGTTACTCAATAAGAGATTTGATTTGTTTCATATTTTTCACCTTTGTTTGTTATTTTGCAGGAACCATTTCCAATGGGAACCAACATACGATCAAGACCAGGAAAGCCACGAAGCAGTAGCATTGATAACCACAACAGTTTTAGCATCGCTTCCGTTTCAGAAAACAGAGAGAACCTCCTAATGGAACCGATCCTTTCTTGAAGGAGAACTAACCAATGAGCAAAAAAACCAAGCAGAGGTAAAAGAAAGTTAAGGAAAAATGAAGAGCTAAAGATATAACACAAGTTTTATATTATTATAATCATATCATCAGCACACCCTAGAGTTCTGTAAATCGGGGGTGTTAAATTTACCCTGACAAAACTGTTTTTGCGGTGAAGATATATTTTTGGAGAGATCATTAAACTTTGTTGACCTCAAACCTTCACAGGTTGCTTCACCAGTTTTGTTGTATTATCAAATATCCCCTGAGAAATATCTTCGAGAGTTTCTCTTTACTTTTTTTTTTTTTTTTTTGTCTTGTTTGGGGTTATTCAAGTATTTTTGTCTTCTTGCTATCGATGTAGTATGTAACAAGCCTTGGATTTACATTCAACGTCTTTGCTGGCTATTTGTGGCCATTTCATGTTGTAACTTTTTTGGAGATTTTAATGAATGCTTCCTTTTGGATAAATATAAATTTTCATAATCTTTTTTTCTTTACATGATTGTATGGTCGCCAGATGAGTTTGGAAACACAATGCAACTCTTTGTTTTAGAGACATTGAGCGGTCAAAAACTGTAGGGAAGTGAGAGGCAGTTTAATGCTAGGTTTCTCCCATATTGATATTAGCGGTTAGGCCATCACAGACCGACCAGCTTCATAAAACAGAATCTCTGGCCTTTCTCCGGTTACCAACAAAGATCTGGGCATCACAATTCAGCACAAGAACTAGTCATAAGCTTTATGCAGATGTCTTCTTCAACTTCACCATATCCAAACCTGCATCACTTCCCATATATATATTCTGTCTTCATAATGGGCTCGTTCTCGTTTTAAAAGGCTTAGGCTATTGGGTCCTCCTAGCATAAAACCATTAATAGCTTCAGGGTTTAAGGTTTAAACCTTCTTCTTCTTCTTTTGGAAAACAACAATAAAAATGCAGAGAGGAAAGGTGCTTGTGCAAATCTCACAGTCTCTCGACTTGGCGTAACCAAAACCTCTTGATGATGACGATCCTCTCTACGCCGCCGATGTACCTAAGCCTCGGAAGGATTAATCGGAGAGGAAGCCTAATCAGACTCCAATGAAGGAGGAGAAACAGCTGAGGAAATCACAGCCAGGGTTACTCTCCGGCCTCTCCGAGCAGATACAATTGAGTATCAGCTTTAGTAGAGTCAGGCCCGGCTCAGAATATATTTAGGCCCTGTGCACAAACAAATTTTTAGGGCCCTTTCTTATACAAATCAAAAAAAATTAGGGCCCTTTTTTTGTGTGTTCAAAAAAACAAAAATGACCTTTTCATATAAAAAATTAAAACTGTATGACTCTAAATATACAAAAAATGATGAGAACCTGTGCCAAAGCACCGTCCGCACACGTCCAGAGCCGGCGCTGAGTAGAGTGTGAATCATATGGACTACTTTCTCAATAAAACTATGTGTGCTTGTTTGTTTATGATTTTAGCCTTTTTGATTTTTTCATGTTTATGTTATAGTAATGTGTTTTCTTTAGTGTTCAATGAAGTTCAAACCTAGAGTTATCCACGACGAGAGGTTTACCGTCCCTAAAATCTATGCTGCGTCTTGAGTTATGCATACAAGCAGGAGTAGGTAGAGATTGACAAGTTCCCATCGAAGAGACGATCCACCAAACCTGTGAACAGCATTGAAGGACGGATTGTAGATTTCGAGGACGTTTATGGGAAAGCTCCTGCGGCTGTGTGTGCAAGGTGGTGCACCTGTGCCTGAAGAGTACAAGAGTATGATGAGGCTCGATGTGAAGTTGATCTAGTTGCTTAACCTTTCTATGAGAGACTGTTGATTGATGTGAAAAAGATAAACTCATGTTATATATATTACGAAAATTCAGACACAGTTTTGGTTGGTTCTTTTGCATCTCTCCCTAAATAGAAAAGAGAGACCCTCTTTGAGTCTCAAGCTCTACTCCTTGCGGTTGCGATCTCACTTCGCAGCTTCTCAATAGCTTTGACTGCTCCGATAATGTTACTCTCCATCTCTTTCAATTGCTCTCAAGTTTCTCTACGTTACGGCTCTTCTCGGCATCAAACTCTTCCCTGCTCCATTGAAACCAAAAATGATTAAACCAACTGACGATGATGAATCTTTTGACAAGTAAAAGACGTTTCCTTTTACCTTAATCTCTGTGCTCTTCTTTCAACCGCAACAACTCTTCAGAATTCACCCTCCGACTCTTCAGACCTTTTCAACTTTTCTTTCTTTGCAGCTACTCCTCGCGTTCTCTCTAATGAAGCCTCAATGTGAGCTGATTCAATTCCCTCCAATGCTCTTCTTGTTCACCCTTTGTTGCATTTCGAGTGCACCAATCTTCTCGCCCGTCTCTCAGTCTGACTGAGACAGACTCTGGACCCCTCCGACTTCGCGAGGAGGGCAACTTCTTGAGCCGTTAGCTGCACGCCCTTGCACCGAGCAGTAGCTCAATCCTCGCGCTCTCGAGCTGGCTAATGGTAATGAGCCTCAATGGGAGCTGGTGGTCAAGCGGAAAGCTAGCTCCTCCTTATGTTACCCTGTGTTGACAATACCCAACCCTCAAAGTTTTCGCTAATCCTCTAAAATCTCTCTTCTGAGTGCACCAACGGATTCTGATCTCGCCGTTTTTGTCTCATCTTACCGATGGGAGCTCCCATTCCCTGACTTTTCGCGGTCAGCAAGGCAATGTCTTCTTGAGAACCAACGTAGCTAGCAGCGAGTTGTGCGAAGTCCTAGAAGAGACACGGAATCACACAGCACTCAGGCTCGAGCTGCAAAATTCCCAACTCTTGTTTTTTCAGAGCCAAAAGTCCAGGCTTATGT
>NW_026014069.1:0-36547 GCF_020379485.1 Brassica napus
CTGGTAATGTGGTGCGAGTGTTCTAGAAGTCTCAATTCTCTATATAAAAGTAAAATAAAATAATCAATTTTAGTAAGGAAATCCAAAGGTATAATCCAAATCTCTAAAAATAAATATGATATATGAATTAGTTTTTTATACAAATTTATGTTTAATGTTTTTAAAATTTAAAATAATTTTACGACAATATATCTAAAGCTAAAGTCTAAACCATAAAATCTACAACTTAAATCTTAAAAAAAAAACTCAAGCTACAGTTTTTATCAACCAAGTCCACAATTCAATAGATTAAAAATTAATTTTAAATATAGACTGGTTTATTTTGGCGGTCGAGTGAAATCTCTTATGACCTTTTGTTTTGAGTGAAAATTGATCAGCATGAAAAATATCAAGCCAGATGATAACTTACTAACTCCATGTACTTAATCGGTTTTAGTTTATTCTTTTAGTCAAATTTGAATAGAAATTACTTTCAAAATATATTTTTGAATTTTTAGATCTGCTACCATACTATACAATTAGAATCTAAAACTTATTTTAAAGTTTATTTTAACGTTTAACCAAAATATCAAAAAGTTAATTCACATACATATATAGAAATTAGATCCCTCAACTTTTCTGTGTTCTTCTTTTTTTCATTCATCATCGATCCAGCTCTTACTTTTAATTCGATAAAAATAATCTAGAAAGTATCCAAGTAATTTATTTTGAATAATGTTCTAATGATTTGGGAAGTAACTAACAAAAAATGAAAAAACTGTAACGGTTTTCCACATGTAGAACAAGTGACAGGTGAAAGAGAAAGATACTTTGCTTGAGCAGAGCGAGCGAGTGGAGCCCATGAATATGGCCTACCAAAGTTCTTCTTCCTCTTTATCGTAAGTTTCAAAACGCAAAAACATAGACAAAACTTCGAAAAGATATTCTCCTCTCACTTTTGTCTCTGTTGTGTGACGATCAAGCCGCTATCTCTGAACTCATCTGACGTCTTATATTATTCATCCAGACCCGATAGGTTAATCATAGCCGTCGGATAGATAAGATGTTTTGGTCAAGGTTGTCGTGGACCCACAAAAGGTAATGTGGGTCCAAGGATTTTGGAACCACCGACGCTTTTTTTTCCGTATATAGTCCACCTATACACTTATTTAATTACATAGAGATCAATTTACAAATAAATCGTAATGAAAGTTTTCACTTTTATCATGATCACCAAAGCAACGCGTATTAACTTTTCAAAAATCAAATTTTCTTTTAGAGTTTAAACTGGAAGCAAAACATATTGATTGAGTAATTTTCTGAACAATTTTTAAAAATGTAAGAAATTAGGAATATAGATGAGTCATGAGACTTAGAATTACCCACCATATCGGCATATCTTACATTCATCCAGATAGAACATTCAAAGAAAGCTCCGCGGTAAGCTTTATTGCCCATAGAAAAGTAAGAGTTACAAATAGTCACAAAGAAGAAAAACAAAAAAACAAAAACATGAAAACAATTTAATAAAACTATTGAATTACAATTTTACGTACATTAGTACGTGGGTTTAGAACTTTAGATAAGACACCTGAGTTATGGGAGAGCAAAATGAATGATTAAAGTTCATATAGATAAAATGAACAAGGTTTATGAAATTATTTGTTAAGTTGAAATGATATTTTCTTATTGGAAATAGTAGTGTTAAACTAAAATAAAAAGTAAAAACCAATTTGTAAGTGTGAACTTAACTAAGTACAGTAGAAGTGGTTTTGAGTGGAGACAGCAATCCCGAGGCGAAGGGTCCTCTTCTTGCTTCCTTCTTATTCACACCCCACCCCCCAAACTCTTCATTGCCTAATCTCCTCTCTTTCTTCTCTCTCTCTAGATTTTGTTCATGTATGAACTTGTCTTAAAATTCTGACTCTCCCCAACTAAACAAAACAAAACAAAACACAATATGGGTCTCACTTCTCTTCAAGTTTGCATGGATTCTGACTGGCTCCAGGTATCTCCAGTTAGGCCTAGATTATATGTATTTGCGTTTGCATTTACGTTTAAACTTAGTATATTTCTTTCAAAGAACATAAAATTCAAACTTTTAACAGAATTGTTTTGTTAATTGTAATTTGTAAAGGTTAAAAACATTTACGTTTGACATTTTTGTTTACACAGCTGAAAAGCAGATGTGATTTTTGTTTCTTATGATTTTGTTTTTGTCTCATGCAAACACATGCAAATGTCTCATGTGCAAAAAAATGGTATGAAACAGTTTTTAGACCTCACTCATCTCGAACCATCGTTCTAATTTGGCGTGCGAAACTTTAAAGGAAAACAATTATATTGATCTTATACTGTTAACACATTTTGATATGGTTATGTGAATCTTAATATTAGGAAGCTGAGTCATCAGGAGGAAGCATGTTAGACTCTACATCGACTTCTCCATCACCAGCCGACATACTAGCTGCTTGCAGCACTAGACCACAAGCCTCGGCCATGGCTGTAGCCGCGGCTGCTCTGATGGACGGTGGAAGGAGGCTGCGTCCACCTCACGACCATCCTCAGAAGTGCCCTCGTTGCGAGTCAACACATACTAAGTTCTGTTACTACAATAACTATAGTCTCTCTCAGCCTCGTTACTTCTGCAAGACTTGTCGCCGTTACTGGACCAAAGGCGGCACTCTAAGGAATATTCCGGTCGGTGGTGGCTGCCGGAAAAACAAGAAACCCTCTGCATCTAATTCTTCATCCTCCACGTCTTCCGGAAAAAAGCCATCCCACATTGTTACCACTAATACCAGTGACCTTATGGCTTTAGCACATTCTCATCAGAACTACCAAAATGACTCTCTCGGGTTTTCACATTTTGGTGCGAATGGGATGATGGGGTCTTCCACAGCTCTCGGCCATAGTAACGTTGGTTTCTTGGAGAGCAAGTATGGCGGTTTGCTTTCACCGATCCCTAGACCTATTGAGTTTTTGGACAGTAAGTTTGATCTCATGGGAGTGAACAATGACAATCTAGTCATGGTTGATCCTGGAAGTAACGGTGATCATCATCAACATCACATGGGTCTAAATCACGGATTAGGTCTTAACAACAACAACAACAATGATGGGTTTCACGGGTTTTGTCCGGCAAGCAACGGAAATGGTGGTGGTGGTCTCATGGATATCTCTACATCCCAAAGACTTATGCTATCTAATTATGACCATCATCATTATAATCATCATGAAGATAATCAAAGGGTAACATCAATAATGGATGTGAAGCCAAGTCCAAAGCTGTTATCGCTTGATTGGCAACAATGTCAAGGCAACTCCAATGGTAGCGGAGGAAAATCTGACGGTGGTGGATACGTAGGTGGCAGCTATATTAGCGGCTTAGGTTCGTCGTGGAATGGTTTGATGAGTGGCTATGGTTCGTCCACTAAAACAAACTACTTGGTTTAATAAACTAGTATCTAACCTTTTTTCTTGTCGTTATCAAAGTAGAGAAGGGGTTGCTTTGATTAGTAATTTTCAGATATATTTTTCGTTTTGTGTGTGGTATTGTGATGCCTTCTTTTCTGTTTGCTATTTTATCCTGATGCTATTTTCTGTATTTTCTGTTTGTTAATCAAATCAGGATCTTCATCCCATAATTAATCAAGCACTTACGTAACGGGGACAGGGATAAATTTTGCTATATAAAGCGGTTAGTTGTTATGACAAAAGTGATCACATTTGTGACAATGTGGCCAGATAGTGGTACTTTTACCAATTGCAGCCATGGATGATACATATCAAGAAAGGTTTTATGGAATGGCTTCTTTTGTATACAATACGATGTTTCCAGCAATCACGATGATGAGACAATCACACACCTATACTTGCAAACCTAAGCAAGTATATATAATCGTCCACCATTCAGATATAATGGTATATATATATATACATATGGAAGCTAAAGTTTAACATTTATTGAAAGTTGTTTTATTAGATCTTGAAACACTTGCTAAAACCAAAACATAATACAACTTGGTAGAAGTCAAAATTAAGCAATTTAAAATTTGTGAAAAGAAAGAAGTTGAACAAAAACAAAAAACAAAAAAACTATGGGCCACCCTTAAAGCTGGCAAAGATGGCATTAAGAGCATGTTTATTGTAGTACCTTAAGTATGTTGCTTAGGATAATTTAGGAAAAGAAGAGAAGGGGTGTTGCTTAATTAAGCACTAGAAGGGTCGTTGCTTCTGTTGTTTTCTTCTTTTGTTTCTATCTCTCTCTCTTTCTGTTTCTGTTCTTTCTGACCCACTTAATTTTCTTTTCAGTGTGGCCCACTTAAGAGATCCTTAAAAGATTTTAGCAATAAACATGCTCTAATATGCTTGCAGTTGGAGTTTTCGAGTGTTTTCTCGAGTGCTTTGAGATCCTCTTGAAAAATCGCACACCGATCCACTCCACAGCCGCATATGCAGCTTTTGAGGTTATCCGAAGATTTTTTGCCGTAGCATCGATTTTCCACATCTTCGAGAATTTGTTCACGACGTTTGACCAGAATTTGTTCATCTGTTAGTAAGCCAATGAAAATGAACAATAGAATGGCCATCACCAACAAACAGTCCTCCAGTTCATCCGCGCTCACCGTCAACGCCATATTCACAACCAATAAAAATTCTAGCTATTTAGGGCTTCTCAAAGTCAAGTAACTATTTGAAGAAAGAAGATATTAAAAAGAAAAATCTAATTAAGATACTTAGACTTAAAAGATTCAGAAAGTTATAGATGTATATATAAAAAAAATTAAGATTTGGATGTCTTTGAATTTCTCTTAATCCTCTATCTATTAAAAGAGAAGCATTATCATTTAATATTTTCACATTACATTGGACACATGGCAACCTCACATCGATTTCAATTTGAGTATACTGACGTGTCAGCTTCACAATCATTTAACAATTAATGCATTCATACACAATTTTTTAACTCCACCGCAGACAATTTAATGTATTCATACTAATTTTTTTTAATCAGTTCATGTTTAGTTTCTCCATTTTTAACCTTTGTATTAGTGAAATGAAATTTTCTATGTACAACTAATGAATAATATCATTTTGAAAGAAATAAATTACAAAATCATTAAGATCCGCAACTAAAATGTTGGAATGAGAATGTTTTTAGAAATTGAAAATTTTGTATCTTGCCGAACTTAGCCATGATTGAGGTTTCTATGTACTAAGACAATAAATAATTGTGATTGCTTATGAATTAAAAAAAATTGAGGTAAAAACACCATACACAAAGTCGGATCTTTAGTTCAGCCAAGTATTGCTTTTATTTATGGAGTTTTCATATCATATCATGAATTAGAAACATAATCAGATTGTTAGAAAAAATCAGAAATCACAAAAGCTTTAAAAGAAAAAAGTTCATGAAATCGATTGAAAAAAGAGAATTCAGGTGCCCACTCAAAAAAATCAAATTATTTTCCACGCAACTCTAACACCCTTCACTCGATTGTATCGTGTTTTTACTATATTTACAAAAACAATTATAAGAAAATACATATTATTGGTTATAATCTACGTCAGTTTTGCAACATGCCCATCAATATTGACGCGGCACCCAATCATTTTTATTGGTATTCTTAAGGTATGGTCCAATAATTATGTATGTTAAATAAGCCTAGAATGTTTGTATTAAATTTATTTTATATTGTTAAAGTAAGTTTGGGTAAAATATCTGGATCTGAAGAACCAAACCGAAGTACATTTGCAAATAATACTAAACAAAAACTAAAACTGATTAAATACTCAGATGGATCTAAAGTAATAATATCCAAATAACCAGATCCGAATCTAATCCAAACTAAAATATATTGGATACCAAAAATATCTAAATCACCACAATATTCTTAAATATGTTAATTATTTTAAATTTTATATCTATTAAATATTCAAAAATACGAAAATATCTAAAAATTATCAGTATAGTCACAAGTAAATATCTGGAAATAACAGAAAAATGTTCAAAATACTGAAAATGTCTATTTGTTGTCCATCCAAATATTTAAATTGAACTAATTTTTATGTAAATTTAAAAATTTAGTCTTATATTATTCAATTTTTATGTTTTATATTATTTTATTTTTTGGATTTTGAGGATTTAAGTATGTTTGGAATTTTGTTAAAAATAAATAATTAAGATGGATACCCGAACTCGAACCCGAACCCGCAATGATTCAAACCAAACCGAAACCAAAATTTGTAAATATCCAAATACGATTGAAATTTCTAATTCTAAAAATCTGAAATCTGAATAAATCAACTAAATCAGAACGGATATACGAATGCACATTTTTAGGAAAAGCTATACAACGAATCTTTTAGTACAACATACAATATATAATATAATAAATTATTTCCGCGCGGATTACTACTAATACTGTTTTGGATTGATCTTTTCCTGATTTAAATTACGATCATATAGTATCTTATAATATCTGCACCCTACCTCCGAAATAACATAACTCGTGTATTGCCGACCAAGAAGAAAATAACTTTAATTAAAGGATATAGATCATCGCGCGCGGACCAATTAATTAATGATATTCTACTATTCTGTTAAGTTATTAGCTATGCTTCGCACACGGGATAATAACAAAACTATACATTCAATTATATCTCTATAAATAACTGAAATTATTATACTTGTGAAAATATGTTGATAATAACTAAATGTAAGTTTAAGAAGAAAAAAAAAACATTATCACTGGCCTGTGATTTAGCATACAACAAGTCGTTTGCTTAAAAGTTAAAAAGGATATTGGTTTTCAAATTGCAAAATTGAATTCTTATCTAAACTATTAAAACTGAAGTACAAATAAATCTTAACCCTAATTTTTTCTCAATAATTACCATCCAATGCCACTGACCTTAAAAATAGCAATTTCCATCAAAATTATTATGAAATTGCCTAATATTTAGCTACCTAATAAATTTAGAAGATATGCAATCATTCATTTATTTAAAAAATTAAAAAATCAATTTTACAATCCATAAAAAACTATAAAATAGATTAAATGATCAGATTAATTTATTGATTTATTAAAAATTAAATTAATCAAAATCGTTTAAAATTTTCAGAATAATAAAATAAACTCGGTTATATTAAATTAATTAGCATCTTCTAATTTAATTAATATAATAATGTATGTATTTAATTTTTAAACGTATATAAAAATTAAAAACAAATACCCGTGCGGAAGCACGGGTCAAGATCTAGTATATCGAGAGCCGCACATGACGTTTTGTTAATCATTTTTTGACTAAATTTTATATTATTTAATTAAAGAATGGATGGCCATTTACAAATGATTTGGTTTGTAATCTATATAGTGCCAACAGGCATAGAAGATGAGAGCAAATGAATAAACAAAATCCTATGTCTTCGACATCAAATCAGCATGAGATAGAGTTGATGTATGAAACACCAGACGAAGGATCGAGTATTATAACCTGTTTACTTCCCTTTGAAGTTAAACGTGTGAGAAAAGATATTAGTTTGGTCTGGAGGAAACAGAAAAAAAAAAAATTTTGAAGTCTTAAATTGTTAGATAATGGAATGAAGCCCTATACATAAATTCTTCCATTGTTATAAGTTTTAGAAACCAGGAGGATTCAACCCTCTCTGAGCATGCATAAATTCAAGTAGTAACTAAAGATATATTAAAAAAAAAAAAGATACTCAAGCATGCAATATAGTAATTACAAACCATATGTAGAAGGAAAAAAAAAAGGTGCAGGTTGTCTGACTGAGATGTGTACTGAGTATAAGAAGAATCAAACTACATGAAATGTGTTGGTGACTGTGATCTCCCGCCTTTCATTTCATTGGTTGGTTGGTTGGTTTTGTTGCTCCTCAAGAAGGAAAGTTAAAGCTGCCTGTGAGTTGTTGGCTATATGATCATAGTGGCAAAGTCGTCGTCTTCTTCTTCTGCATCCGTTTACCTTAGAGGTATTGAGAGCTGGATTTGCGAATGTTATTCACTGATCAAATACTACTTACTATATCGACAGTGAGATAATCATCATAATCATATTCTTCTGTTTAATTCTGTTTTTCTTCTGCAGGAATGGGCAACAAGCAGTAGATAACGAAATTACCAAGCAGGTTGTGGTCCTTCTCTTCTCTTAGGTCAATCAATCAACAAGTAACAGACAGACGGAAAAGGACACTCTTACAGCTCATGCTGCCTGAGAAGAAAAATGACAAACAGAAGAAGAAGCCCGTCGTTTAAAAGTTATATGTTTGACAGGTTGTGAAAGGGGTAGTAAGGAAGATAGGAAGTATTTATTTATTTATGCGCGTACAGAGATGATGAATTGCTGAAACTCGTTGAAGAGAATCAGGTTCTTCTTGTGATTGAATTTGTAGGGGAGACAGCCTCAGGCAGGGTTGACAACCATTCACATTTGGACGCAGTTGTTGGTGATGGTCAAAAGGAAGGAAGAGAAATCAAAAGGAGTTGTGAGCTAGCTAGTTAATAGAGTTTGGACAGGTGACCTTTTTAAAACAACACGTTTGTTGTATTACTGTTTGCCTACTAGTTTATTTTGTGTTCTGCTGTAAAAACAAACTCTTTGTAGATTATCAATCAGTCTACTTGCGTAACAGATAAGTCAAAGATCAAATGAAAGATTTATTTACAAACTAATCAAAACCCACAACATTGTGTAAGAGCAAACAACAAGGTGAGATGATGTATTTAAAGTTTCCAAAGGAACCAAGCTCATATGTACATGAAGAAAATCAAATGAGGAAGCGAGTATAATATGTCCATGTGAAAAATGAAGAATATCACCACCATACCCCAAAGCCAAAGATCCATCTTACTACTCGTTATGTAGTGTGTATCAGAAGAGCTTGTATGTAGGATTGTACCTACCGCAGCCGTATGTGTCTTTGAAAAGCTCCGACCTTAAGCCGTTGATCTTAGCAGCGAATAGGACCACCAAAACAGATCCTACCATGCCAACGGAGAATACAAGCCAAGGGAAAGGGCGTTGCTCAGCACCTTGTGGGATCAGTGGGATCATCTTCCTATCCCTCATCACGAGATAAACAACTAGGATGGCTCCGACCATGACAAATGTAACCCCCAGTAGAAACTGTATCCTATCAAATCGCTCTGGTAAGACTGCAATGAACAGCAGAGGTATGATGCCACCACAAAAGAACACTGCAGCAGACGACGACGCATCACCCACGCATCTTCTCCAAGCTCTTCCTCTGAGACCACTAGCAAGGAAAGAAGACAACGCAGCGCTCAGCATGGACAAGCTCAAAAGCCACATCGAGAGGCGTAGGTTAACTGGCATGTCTGCTGGGTTGGCCATGAAAGATGCGACCAGTATGGCGCCATTCAAAGCACTTACGAACAGAGGGATTCTATCCACTGGGTCGTTCCTTTGCATCTCCATTATGCTGAAAAAGAAAGAGGGACTCAAGGATGAGATAAGAAGCAGTCATGCGCAAACAAGTCTCAGAGTAAATCAACAAGAACAATGGCATTATACATCCCAATCACAAAACAAGAATGTGAAAAGACTCAATCTTTCCAAAGGAGAATCATAAACCCAGCAAGAAAGTGATCGGCTTTAGGCCTTTAGCGAACGTGCACGAAAGAGACAAAAAGAGCTAAGCTAAAAGATACAGAGAACCGTATGAGTACTGAGAGAATCTCAGAGGCGTAGCGTACAAGAGACAAGAGACTCTGAGTCTACTTACCGAGGAAGAGCGATGGAAGAAGGAAGGTAAGTGCGAGCTTCTCAGAGGAAGACGAAGATGAATCAGAGACTTGAGAGATAATAATCAACGTTTCTTTTCTTTTTGGCGCTTTCGTTTCTGTTTTATACCGTGGAAAACGCCGACTTGGAAACTGCGATTGCAACAGAAAAAAAAACTGCCTTTGACGTTTTAAAATTAGATTTTAATTTGCTTTAATCCGGGTTGATCAGGATTTGTACGGTTAACCCGGTTCAATCATTTTCAGCCCATACTTATCTACAATGACGGACTGATTTATGTCGAATGGTAATAACTGCATGAAACTTGTTCACCAAAATTATAAAACTATTATACTAATATGATATTCCCCTCACTTTTTTTAATGTAGTTTTCATAGTATATATTTGTTTAAATGTCAAAAAATTATCAACATGTGATGTGCTAATATCAACATTTTTATAATTAAAAAATATGTAAATTTAAATAATCTATTTATTCAAAGTAAAGCATCCAATATCTAATGAACACAGCAAAAAATGTATATTTCTTTTTCTCTTTTTGGTATTCAAATTTATGTTCTAGTGTATTCAAAATGAAGCAAAACCATCAGGGGGTGAAGTCTGAAGAATGCAAACAACATACCCACATGAAATGTATAGATCACATATATAAATGATGAAATAGATAAGTTATTCTCCATCTCTCTTTCTTAAGGTCCATTCTTTATATGTGTTTGTGCATGTATATGTGAAGGTGGCACATTTGCATAGGGTCCAATTCATTTTGTTAAAAATTTCTAACTATTTAGCTAGTAAAAAGGATTCACATATTTTCATGGTCCAAATTTTTGAAACTTTTTCTTGTATATACTATACTCAATATCAACAAAACACCAAAATTATGTTTACCATTTTCTAAAATATCAAAAGATTATTGTACACTTAATTACAACTGGATTTTGAAGGATATATTTTTGTTGACTATTTTGATATAATTTGATATTATGCATGTGCTTTTCTCGGGTTTTCACAATTTGGTGAGAATGGGATGATGGGGTCTTACACAGCTCACAACCATCCTTGGAAGCAGGGGCGAAGCTACGTTAAGCTTTCAAAAAATGTTTCAAAAAATACGGGTTTTAATGCGGGTTGAGTTGATTACTCTGGCTTAGCACTTCTACTAATCATCGTCTTCATATACTATTTTTGTTGTTAAATAACCAGTATCATCATACCAATTAAAACCCGGTTAGCTTATTTTTCTTTAAGAAATTAAATCCAACCCGGTTTATAGGGGTTAGTTCAAATTTGACGCGAAGAAAAGGAGAAGCAGTTTGGTGATGATGAGGCCGCAGATAGTTCTGTTCGGCGATTCAATAACGGCGCAGTCGTTCAGATCCGGCGGATGGGGATCTGCTCTCGCAGACGCGTACTCTCGCAAAGCTGATGTCGTTGTGCGTGGCTATGGAGGCTACAACACCAGATGGGCTCTCTTCTTGCTTCATCACATTTTCCCTCTCGTCAGATCTCTCTCTCGAATCCATTTTTGATATTTTTATTTCTTCAAAATTGCCAATTGAGATCTGATCAACACACAATAATCGTTTATGAAAATTAAAGAAGTGATTCTTGTTTGAAAAAAGGACAAATTTATGTTTAAGAGATCTGACAAAACTCTTGTCATAACCAATGTATGTGTCTGCTGATGGAGTTTGGTGCTTGAATCTCAGTGTCTCTCTCTCTCTCTCTCTCTCTCTCTCTCTCTCTCTCTCTCTCTCTCTCTCTGTCTCTTTGATTAGGGATCTTTAACTCCACCTGTTGCTACGACCATATTCTTTGGTGCAAACGATGCAGCTCTCAAAGGAAGGACCAGTGATAGGCAACATGTGCCAGTGGAAGAGTACAAGGACAACATCAGAACAATGGTTCAGCATCTCAAGGTGCTCTACTATCTAACGCTCTTAAACTGCATTTCAATTTGTTATTACTCTCTAATGACACTCTGTTTGCAGAAATGTTCACCTACCATGCTAATTGTGCTCGTCACTCCACCACCAATTGATGAATCTGGACGCCAGAGCTATGCAGAGTAAGTTAGGCTTTTACTTCATTCCTATTTTTGGTTCTTCAAAACATTTATAGTTACTGACTGTGTGTTGTTACTTCAGATCAATCTATGGTGATAAAGCTATGAAGGAGCCTGAGAGAACAAACGAAACCACAGGAATCTACGCACAACATTGTGTTGCGTTAGCCGAGGAACTCGGTCTGCGATCTGTCAACCTTTGGTCCAAAATGCAGGAAACCAATGATTGGCAGAGAAAATACCTAAGGTAGGTCCGCATCCATTTATTGATTCGTAGAAACACTCATCTCCTCGATCATTGTCATTTTTGTTTATAAATGGCTCTTCTTGCTCCTTGTTTCTTGGATGTAAGCAGTGATGGACTCCATCTCACGCCTGAAGGCAATGGAGTAGTTTATGAAGAAATTTCAAGAGTCTTCAGAGAAGCTTGGCTCTCTCCTGATGAAATGCCGTTCGATTTCCCTCACCATTCTCAGATCGATGGTGATAACCCATCCAAAGCTTTCCAAGAGCGTTGCTTATAAGGATTTGATCGATTGCAGCTTTCTTTGAGTTTTTATGCCATGTTTTATAACCGACACATTTATAACTCTCTGTTTCAAAATATCCACATTTTAGAAAAAAAATTGTTTGAAAAATATCATTAATGCATTTTTATTAAATAATAATGGTAAATTGTATGTATGAAATAAATTAATTTTGTTTATTTAATTTTGATTAGATAAAAATCTGGAAAATAGTTGATCACAAAAAAGTATTTATAATTAAAATTTATTTATTTTTAAATATAAAAACTTTAAAATATACATTATTTTGAATCGGAGAGTAAACATTAATGATCTTGTGATATACCATACTTAATAACTAAGATTTGTAGGGGGTGATTGGAATGAACTTTAGCTTTAAATTTTTTGCAGTAGAATTTAAGCTCTAGATTTATTTGTTGTAGCTTTGTAAATCACTATTTTTTGCTCTGAAAATAAAGCTCTCTACAACCATATTTTAGTTTTGTAGAGATTTTTTTGCAGTGAAATTTTTAAGGAAATGAAAGCTCGATTGGTTGACAAATATGATTTTAGATTAAATTTTGATTGTCTAGAGCATCTACAGCCGCAACCAATCACCCCCATAGCCTAGAATGATATATGTATTTCATAGAATGCTAGGCAACCTACTTGGCTTTGGGGATTAGATATGGCTAAAGTGATCTCTCATTGATGGTTCAATAATTTTCTTCAATGTTAGGTTTAGTCTTGGACATTTCGGGTTTCGGTTCGGTTCGGTTCGGTTCGGATATTTCGAATATCAGGTAGTTCGGGTAGGAGGTTAGAAGATCCATTACTACTTAACATATTTTCGGTTCGGTTCGGTTCGGATAGTTTTGGGTTCGGTTCGGTTCAGATAGTAAAACTAGGAACTGGAAAAACCTGAAAAAAAATTGGTTACCATTTGGTTCTGATTCCAGTTCGGATAGTTCGGGTAAAATATCGGTTATTTAGGGTAAAATATCAAAAAATTAGAATGATTTAGATAACAATTTAGGATATTTCAGATTACTTTGGATATTTCAGATAATATTATCCAGATAGTTTTAGATACTTTTGGGTAGTTCTGATACTTTATAATAATTTAGTTATTTTCAAATATGTTTTGGTACTTTTAATAGATTTTTAAATTATAAATATATATTTAGCTATGTTATATGTATATATAATTTATATTCTTATATATTCGGGTACCTGTCAGTTTTCGGTTCGATTCCAGTTCGGTTTGGTTATTTCGAATATAGAAATATAGGAACCGTTCGGATATTTAAGGGTCTCGGTCCGGTTCTGGTTTCGGGTATTTTCGGTTCCGGTTCGGTTATTCAGTTCTGGTATTTTTGCTCAGGCCTTAGGTTGTCTTAGGTCTTAAATAGGCCATAAAAGTCGGTTGCTTTCATAATTCTTTTTACTTTTCCTTTAGGGAAATTTCACTTTTAGCTCATACTAGATTTGGATTCGTGCCTTGCACGGGTTCTTCGATATTTAATTTTGAAATGATATAGTATTTAAGGACTTAACTATCTTTTTATATAATTTATAGATAGTTCAATTTTATTTAAACTAAAAATAATATTAATGGTATGTTTAATTAAAACATATAGAAAAAAATTGTTGTAAATCCTCCATATTGTTTTTAGGGTTTAAATCAAATTAAAAGCAACACAGTTCACAATAGGCAATGTTACACAACAACAGAATTAAAATATAAACTGAGCATAAAAATGTGATTTTCTGAAGATTCTCACATGTTTTACTTTAAATTTGTTATCATCATTCTTTGCGTTTGTTTTTACAATTCTTGTCCACAAAATTGATTAAATATAAATAAATTGAAATTGAAATATTAAGTTTAGTAAAATATAAAATCTATAATATGTAGTATATTTACCTTTATGTGTTTATGAATCTTTGAAACTGCAAATTTTAAAATTAAAAATCTAATTCTTTGATTTTTATTTGAAATAATTAATTTTCACCAACATTTAAATGTACAAATTTGACAATATTTTTCAATTCTTTTAAAATGACATTGTAGCTAATTATATATTGTCTATGCATATAAACACATAGACATAATATGGTGACATGAGCTCATTCACAACGGCATCATAATATTTTATGGCAGTTGTAACATCATCATAAAATGTCAAAAATATAATAGTAAAGAAATTTAGAGTTGTATGAAAAAAAAATTATAATAGTTTTTTTGTATCTCCTATTATGTACGGTGAAAAATAAGAGAGAACATAATCATATATACAAATATGATTATTGTGATCTTTTAAACACAAATATTTATTATTAAACATGAAATTTTGTTATTTATAAGAAAATATTTGATAACCTTGTTTTAAAAATCAATTTTGTTTACGATTTGAAAAACAAATTCAATCAAATACTCTTGAAAATTAAAATTTTCTTTTGTTTAGGATTTTCTGAAAAGAAAGGCTCCTAGCAACTAATTTCATCTATAAACTTTTAGAATTATCTTTTATTCAAAAATTTAGAAAAGGAAAAATACTATCAATAACAATTTCCAATTATAATTAAATAACTTTTAAAATTACTGTTTTAATAATTCATTTTTGTTTCTATTTCTGATATCATTTTATTCATCAAATTCATATAAAGGTCAAATTATTATCAACTAACTCATTTTAATTTTTTTTATTATAGATTTTTTTAAAAGAAAACTATTATCGAACAATTTATTTTAAATAATTAATATATATTTATAAAAACTTAACACATGTCAATATCTTAATTTTTTATTGTCAAGTATCACAATAATGTTAATTAGAAACTTTAAAATAATAATTATAAACTAATCTTTATAATAATCTTCTGTTTAGGTTTTAGAAAAGTGAAATTACTATCAAATAATTATTTTCAGTCCTAACTAATAGTGGTCTGACTGGTTTACCCGCTACCACCTGCAAACGCAATTTTTTCGGTTGGTAGCGGTTGACAGTGTTTCGAAAAAATCATAAAAATCGCTTCAAACCAATCTGAACCTCTTAAAATCAAAAGTTAGTTTCAGCTAGCGTTTGGTTGCGGGCGGTTGCAGATGGATAAATAAATATAAAATTATTTTCAAAAGTATTTTAAAAATTTAAATTAAAAATTAAAAATGAAAATATTATATATAAAATTATATACATGTTTTATATATTAATTTAAATTCACAAACTGTATCATAATTTGTTTTATAAAAACTTTAACAATTAATATACATACATATATAAAGATATACACATATATAAAACGAAACAAAATCTTCTTTTAAAAGTTTTAATATAAATGTTCAAATAAAATTTATTAAAATTATAACTTCCAAATAATTTAAAAAATTAAATAAATAAAAATTAAATTATTATTAATCATATAATATTAATAATTATTAATTTTTATTACAATAATATGTTTTTATGTTTTATAATTTTATAATTTTATAATATGTAAATATTGATAATTTATTATTAAACCGCTGCAATATCTTATAATCAATCAGTCACAAATATCCTGCAAACACAACAATTTTTAAACGTTATGCGAGTCATACAAAACACTTAATAACGCTTGAAACTGCAACCACCCGCATAAAAAATCTCCCGCATCCACAACCACAATTGTTGCGTTTGAACCAGTCGAGCCCTAAGTTTTCCACATTACTATTTTTACAATTTGTTTCTCATTATGTTAATATAAAAAAAATTCTCAAAATGTTTTTTTTTAAAGAAAATCACTTTCTATAATTTTCAACCTTTCTTTTTTTTAGGAACTGTTACAAAAATAAAACTAACTATCTTATACTTTATTTTAAATAATAATTATATATATATATATTTAATTATATTTCATTTTGGATTTAAAAAAAAAAAGGAAATTGCTATCAAATACTTTATGTTAGGTATCTATAAGAAAATTTGGAATCCCTTATATATTATTTGAGAAGCATTGCAACATTTTTTTGTAGCCACGTGTCATCACTAGAATGATTTTTAGAATCCTTAGAGAAAATAATTACTATAAAATAATAGTTTATGGTTATTTGGTTTATGATTTATGAACAGGAAAATTACTTTCAAATAATTATTTCGGTTACATTTAATTTTTTTTTGTGCGACACATTTAAATATTTTTATAGTTACTATTTTTACAATTTATTTATGCCACCATCTTAGTAGGGATTATTGGTTGTTGAATTTTAATGGATTTGAAAATCCTAACTAAATCTAATGTTATTGGTTCTATAATTTTCAAATATGTATTAAAATCATGTGTTATTGGTTTAATGATTCATAAATTCTATATCAAATCAAGTGTTATTCAATCGTACGGATTTCCTAATATATTTGATTTTATAATAGATTTGAATAGATTTTTTTAGTTAAAAATACAAAGACTGAAATCTGAGGGAAAACCCATGTTTTACTTGGATTTATAAATACTATATGGATTTATAAATCAATCAAAATATATAAACCAATAACACCTAAATATAATGTTTTCATGAAGTTGTTTTTAAAAGGAAAAATTACTTCAAAAACTTTCCAATTTTCTTTTAATTAGGATTTATAAAAAAAGAAAATTAGTACTAAATACTTTATTTTAGATAACTATAATTATATATTTTCAGTTATATTTTGTTTTGAATTAAAAAAAATATTATCAAATATTTTATTTACAAAAAGTTAATATTTTTAACACATGTCACAATATTATATTTTAGTCGCCATGTTTCACGATTATGTTAATTGTCAACTTTTAATAACCAAGCTTTATATAATAAGAAAATAATAATTATATACATATTTTATTATCCTTCATTTTGGATTTTTTTTAAAAAGGAAATTACTATCAAATACTTCATGTTAGGTATCTATAACGAAAATTTGGAATAATTACTATAAAACAATAGTTTACAGTTATATTTGGTTTATGATTTATGAAAAGGAAAATTATTTTCAAATAATTATTTTCGGTTCCCATTAAATATTTTATAGTTACCAGTTTTACAATTTATTTATGCCACCATTTAATATAATGTGTTTGTGAAGTTATTTTTAAAAGGAAAAATTACTTTTAAATAAACTTTCCAAGTTTATTTTAATTAGAATTTATAAAAAAAAAAAATTATTATTAAATACTTTATTTTAGATAACTATAATTATATATTTTCAATTATATTTTGTTTTGAATTAAAAAAACTATTATCAAATATTTTATTTTCAAAAAGTTAATATTTTTAACACATGTCACAATCTTATATTTTAGTCGTCATGTGTCATGATCATGTTAATTAGCAACTTTGAAAAACCAAGCTTTATATAATAAGATTTGTTATTATTATTCATACTTATTTGTATTAAAGAGATATTTTTCATTAAAGGTCAAAAGACTCTTCTACCCTTACTTTATAGATATATAATTATAAATAGTTATTTAAATAAATAATGAAAATTAAAATATTTTTATAGTTTTTGAATATACATTTTCAAATTTAAACTTTTTTTTTAAAAAAAAATTGTGTTTATATAAAAAATTGTGTTTAAAAATATTTTTATAGTTTTCAATTTTTTTTTTAAAATCTAAAATTCTTTTTGAAACTATTTTTAAAATTTTTTATTTTAAATATTAAGTATTTATTTATATATTTACTGAAATCATAAACTTTATCTTCCAAAAGTCACATCTCAAATCTAAACCCTAAGTTTATATTAAATTATTCTTATGTATATAGAGGGATAATTATATATATGTAATATATATAAATAAATATATCTATCAATATTTTGAAAATGTTTACATGATCTCTAATATTCTAAAATATTTATTTTTCTTTGAAAATTTAGTTTTTGTATGTTTCTCATACAACATTTAATCGAGTACTCATTTGGTATCAGTAAAACATAAACATAAGTTCTTATGTGGTGACACATATTAACAAAATTTACAATTATAGAAAATGTAATTTTTTAACTAAACACTAATAAATTAAAACTAATAAACTTTATATGTTACCGATAAGGTTATATTAACAAAATCCAAAATATATAACCTTTTTATACCAAAAATATAGACATAATCTTTTCATGACATATAAGAGAATTTTTTTTATATAATTCTAATAAGATGATATCAAATTTTTGTGTCGATGATGATTATCATATTTTTCTTAATATTATTAAAATTATTTATTAAAACCATGGATTTATCTATATCATGAAAATATTTTTTTATAAAATAATAAATAAGATAATATGAAATAGTTGTGTAGATGAAATATTATAATTATCATGTTTCCAAAACTGTGTAATTATTAAAAATATTTATAAAAACCATGTACTATGTCTCAAATTAAGGATAACCGACAAATGAGCTAGGGCTGGGCAAAAAAAAACGAATCCAAAGAACTGAACCGAATCCGATCTGAAAGAGTAGTACAAAACCTGAACCGAAATTGATTAAAAATTCGAACAGGTTCAAAATTTTGGTATCTAAAGAACCGAATCCGAACCCGACCCAAACCGAAGTATTTCGGGTATCCGAGTGTATCCGAAATAGATTATATACCTAAATATATTAGTTATTTTTTGATTTAATGTACACTAAAAATATCCAAAATATATAAGATACTTTTAAGTTGTCTACAATATTTGAAAATATATACAAATAGTCAAAAGTAAATGTCTAAAATAGCTAAAATATATTGAGCACACCAAAAATACTATAAACTAGGTGATTTTCCCGTGCTCATGCACAAGTATAAATATTTATAAAGTAAATATATTATTATAATTTATTAATATTTTGTTTTTAATTTTTAATTATTATGTTATTTATATTGTTATCAAAATGCATGGCGTATTTTAAATAAATTTTTGTTATTTTAGTTAGTCAATTAGACGTATAATTTTGGATATATAATATCTCGACAGTTTGGTTATTATTTGGATATATTAGATAACATTTACTTTTCCGATTCAACTAAAATATTTTTGTTACACAGATTAAAATTTTAATTAATTTTGTTATTTCATGTAGTTTGACTCCTGTTTTAGATTCGTAAATATATTTTAGTAAAATTATGTATATTTTAAAATATGTTGTTTTGAAAATCAAATAGTTAAGTACACTAAAGTGTTGATGGATTCAAAGTCACATAAATAAATATAAAAATTATAGTCTTTGACACTTAATTCATATATATATAAATATATATAGAAGTTATACAAAATACTTAATTGTAATAGTTGGTTAACATATTTATAATATTATTTTAGAATTTCATATTTATTTGGTAAGATAGTGAGTAGTTCCATAATTTATATGTACAAAATATTTTATAAATAAAATATATGATTTTTTATTTTATTTTTGACTTTGTATAAAAAATTTAGATTGGTCAAGTTACTCAATTTTATGGGTATATTGTGTTACATATATTCCGTCAAATTCAAGTATAACTATTTCTAATCTAATTCAACCAAATTGTATTAACTGTATTCATTATATTAGTTTAGTTTTTAATATTAGATGTGTAAATATATTTTTGATTTCTTAGTAAGTTCATACCCAAAAGCAACAGCTGTCTAAAGTCGAAACAGTTAAAATAAAACTTGAAGAAACCCAAAAGTAACAACTGTTCAAAGACGGAAACAGAGTTGAGACAGCTAATATAGAACTTCAAGAAGATACATTTGTCTCCTCGTCGAGAGGGTGGTCAACAGAGTTTGCAAGGGTATCCTCTCTCTGCGGCTTCTCACAGTCAAGATGTTTTTCAAATAGCCTTGTAAGTTCAAAGGCTGAACTATCATCAGGAACAAGCCAACCAGGTTCAGTTTTGGATAAGAGAACACCAACACCGTTGAAATACATGCTTTGGAAACAATCAACAGCCTCTTTTTCCATGTGTTTTGAGAGTACAATAACATTTGGTTTAGGAAATACCACAGGCAAACAAATAATGTCCACTAACATCCAAGTCATTCTCGCAATGTCATCCCCCTCGGGTAAGAAATCGACAAAGATTTTGGCATCCTTAAATTTACGTTCCTGTTCATCCGAAAACCTATTCTTGTAAACGTAAGCCACAATAGACACCTCCGGACAGCCCAAATCATGAAGAATCGATTCTATACGCATACGAAGAGAATCAAGATCGACATCCTTAGGAACCGGGTAATCCGCCACATCCCAATAGACGACTGTCTTACCGTTTTTGTTTATCACCAAAGGTGTAGGAATGTTCTCGTAGTCGTCGTCCAGGATAAGATTTGGATCTCCTCGGGCAACCCCTCTTCTGACATTTTGTTAGTTTAGGGTTGATTTCTTAGTAAGTTTGTATATTTTAATTTGCAAAACAAAAAAAATTTAAAAATAAAGAGATGATAGGTACAAAGTTGCATAAAAATATAACCGATAAATTTTAAAAGGGAGGATTAATTATTTACTTTAATATCAAGCTTATTTTTCAAAGCTTTTCGTTTTTTATGAAATCACATTATATATATTAAATATTTTCGTTTTAAGTTTTATAAATATTTTCTTTATCATATATGTTATTTGAAAAATATAAAAAGGAAACTAAATAAAAAAAAGATTAAACTAAATTTTATTCATTAAATATATCTTAGTTTCTGTTATTTAAATTATTTTGTAATAAAATGAGAAATAGTTTGATTTAAATAAAATGCTTAAATTTTAAAATATGTATTATGTTGTTTAAAATTATCTTTTTAAAGGGGAGATAATTTCTTTACTTTAAAATCATGATTTTTTGTGAACTTTCCTTATTATGAATTACACTATATATAAAAGATATTTTCGCTTTTAAAATTTTAAAAAAAAATTATTATATAGGTTATTTGAAAAAAATAAAGAAAAAGGAAACCTAAATAAAAAAGAAAAAAATAAATAATATAAAATAAATATTTAATAGTAATAATTAGATATATCTAATTCATTAAGGGTATCATCGTAATCAACCACCGTGAGAATTAACGTGAGTGCGACACATAGGAAACTTACTTCTCAAATAATATTATAGAGATATCTATTGATTTTCTATCAAAATATTAAAACCAAACCAATTTTTTTTCCTTAACCAAACCAATTTATATGTTTAGTTTAGGTATTGTAACATATGTTATTCAAATTTATATGTGATATTTTATTTTATTAATAGATTTTGAGAAATTTAAAATATATAATGAATTATAAAAATTTAAAAATCATTTAAATAGATTATCCAAACCCGAATCGAACTCGCAAATATCTGAACCGAATCCGAACTGAAATTTAGAAATACCCGAATGAGGCTAAAATCTTTGATTCCGAAAACTCGAAACTCAAATAGATCCAAACCGAACCCGAATGGGTACCTGAACGCGCACCCTTAAAATGGGCAAAACATTCCTCAAATAATAGTATAAAAAAGTAGATATATAGATAATTGTGAATCAAATTTTACAACAGTAATAAATTTCAACGCGTTGATAGGAAACAACCTAGTCCTCATTAAAAAAAAAGAAGTAAGTCGTAATAAACAACCTAGTAGGTCGTTTGTTTCGTATTAACTTTTCTTTTGTCTGTGATTCACAAAATATAGCATAGACAATCATGCCGCAGAGAGAGGAATAGAAACCAGAAGTCTTTACGACAAATCATCAAGGTGGAGAAAAGTTACCATAGTCAATCAATGTCCCTTTTGATCTTATGGTCGAGATACTCTCGAGACTACCTGTGAAAACACTTGCGAGGTTCCGATATGTATCTAAACTATGGTTATCTAGTATCATTACCGAGTCGATCAAAACTAGGTCTTTGGCTCATCCACGCCAGCTTGTCGTTTTCTACCAATCTTCATCATATATCTCCTCGAATACTTATCCTCTTAACACTAACACAAGATTCGTAGACAGAGATAGTTGTCGTACACTATTACAACGCAGCTACTCCATCTATGGATATGTCCGAGGGTTAATATGTTATTTCACAAATTCTAATCTGTATGCGATATACAACCCTACCACGAGACAAAACGTTTTGTTGCCCCTGGTCGGATACTCTAAAGAAAACAAAGCCTTAGACGATGAATTTTCTTCGTTAGATCCAGCTGGGAAATGTTACTTTGTCCCGGACGAATACCATCATGGATTCTTTGGATATGATTCAGTTAAGAATCTGTAACGCCCGCCCGTCCACGGCTAATGAACCATCCACATCCGCTCACTCAATCCGTGGGCTCCATCCTATCACAATGCGTTAATTTTTCGAATGCCCGAAAGTCTTGTTTACTAACCCTGCAATCACCATCTGACCTTTTCTCGTGCTTTAGCCTTACTCACATGGTATCACGAATCACTTCCCGATAGGTCTCACATCTTTCCACTATTTCAGTCCAAGCACGCTTAACTCTGAAGTTCTAAATGGATGTGTGACGGAAAGTGTAAGTCAACTTTGATGACATAGATAGCCAAATCAATTCTCTTAACCTTTTTTCATATGTCACAACTCGGGATGTTACAAAATCAATACAAAGTCTTGTGCTTTGTTGAAGGGGAAAGAATTTGCGATTATTCTTGTAAGGTTATAACATTTGGAGGTGGTCGGTCTAAGTATAAAAGACTGGAGAAAGATTGAAATTCAAGACGATATCCCTCCACCGAGGAGTAATGGTGTGTGCATCAATGGAATTATCTATTACCTAGGAGGCACATTAACAAGTAGTAGTGTATTGGTATTAGGGAGGTTCGACGTTAGGTTTGAGAGATTTTACCATATCCAGATGCCCATAGATGTGGAGATGAATCAGTTGGAGGAGTTGAGTTAAGTAACCTACCAAGGGAAACTAGGATGCACGTTTTACAGCAAAGATAGAGCAGAGGTGTGGGTTATGAAAGATCATGGCGGCGAGAAACATGAATGGTCTAAGGTTACGATTGACATGTCTCTTCCTGATATGTTAAAGACTCTTGTAGCTGGTGTCACTCTTGATGGTGAGATTGTGATAATGCCCAAGACATTGGATTCTGCTCAAACGTTGTTATACGCATACTTTTACAACCCCAAGGAAAACAAAACTAGAAGAGTTGAGTTTGAAACCACAGCACTGAAGGGGGAGCGAGGAGTTTGTATCTTAAGTGAGCCGGATCACATGGAAAATGCTATGTCCTTGCTCGGGAGCCAATTTAACAAGAAGCCAGTGAGGCCACTATATGTTTTGAAGAAGAAATCAGTGACCACATTGCGACTCATGTACAGTGCTGCAGCTGATGTTTTCTCCTGTAACAAATCATTCTTGTCTCCCAAGAAACTATTAGGTCTAGCTTTTTTATGTGTCGCTCTTGTTCTAGCAACAACATTTCAAACATGGCTTATGTCTTTATTTGACTCATTCCGCTTTTAGTTTTTTTCTTTCTCTAAAGCTCAATGTAAACTTACTTTGTTGGGTGGCTTCTTTGGTTATATCCCGCTTGAATATCAAAATTAGGTTTTTTGCATGATTAGAGGGTCACAAACCTTTGCTGGTCATCATCGTGATAATTAAACAAGAATAATTTAAGATTACACTTGTCATGTCCACTCATCATCAACTAAATACTCGTAGTCTAGTATCATTGGTGTTAGTCGTAGTGGTGAGATTGTAATGATGGTATCTATTTTTGCAAATTATTTTTATGTTTAACTATAAAATACAAAAAACAAATTGATTATATTAAGTACGATTTAGTAGAAGAAACACTTTTGCAAACTATGTACAATTTAGTACTTTAAATTAAGGGTGTTCAGTCCGGTAAAAATGGAAGCGAAATAAAGAAAGTAGTTTATATTTAATAATATTGTATAAATCAAATAAATGTTATTTTAAAAACCGTGGTATATAAATATAGTTCAGTATATAAATTGATTAAACCAAATAAACCGATTAATTAAAACAGTGTAATATAATTATATGTTAAACCTAATATTGTAATATAAGTATATGTTAAACCTAGTATAATCTACTAGTTTTTTTCTCTCTTTAATTAAAGCTCAATATAAACTTACTTTGTTAATTGTTGCATGTCTTCTTTAGTTATATCCCGTTTGAATATATAAAAAAAAGAAGGTGTTTGCATCATTAAAGGGTCACAAAACTTTGAAACTTTGAAGATTACACTGGTCATCATCGCGATAAACAAGAATAGTTTAAGATTACACTTGTCATGTCCACTTATCATCAACTAAATACTCGTAGTCTCGTATCATTGGTGTTGGTCGTAATGGTGAGATTGTAATGGTGCACAAGACATTAGATTTTTCCGATCAAAGGTTGCAAGGCCATCTGCATTAGAGATCTTAGAGTCATTATAAAAATATATATAAGTAATAGTATTTAAATGTGAGAGTATTTCGAAAATTTGTTGAAATCCTTTTGAAAGATTTTTTTTTTAATTTTTAATAGACTTTCCAAATATTACACTTGGGTTAAGAATCAAGTTTGTAATCTTTATTAATTTAACCGGGAAATTTGTTTTCCGAAAGATCTGATCGATGACCTGAAAGATATTGTTACTATTACGATCCAGGGGGGATCAATTTTTGCAAATTATTTTTATGTTTAACTATAAAATACAAAAAAAAAACAAATTGATTATATTAGGTACGATTTAGTAGAAGAAACACTTTTGCAAACTATGTACAATTTAGTACTTTAAATTAAGGGTGTTCAGTCCGGTAAAAATGGAAGCGAAATAAAGAAAGTAGTTTAAATTTAATAATATTGTATAAATCAAATAAATATTATTTTAAAAACCGTGGTATATAAATATAGTTCAGTATATAAATTGATTAAACCAAATAAACCGATTAATTAAAACAGTGTAATATAATTATATGTTAAACCTAATATTGTAATATAGTTATATGTTAAACCTAGTATAATCTACTAGTTTTTTTTCTCTTTAATTAAAGCTCAATATAAACTTACTTTGTTAATTGTTGCGTGTCTTCTTTGGTTATATCCCGTTTGAATAATAAAAAAAAAAGGTGTTTGCATCATTAGAGGGTCACAAAACTTTGAAACTTTGAAGATTACACTGGTCATCATCGCGATAAACAAGAATAGTTTAAGATTACACTTGTCATGTCCACTTATCATCAACTAAATACTCGTAGTCTCGTATCATTGGTGTTGGTCGTAATGGTGAGATTGTAAAGATGCACAAGACATTAGATTTTGCCGATCAAAGGTTGCAAGGCCATCTGCATTAGAGATCTTAGTGGGGGTTATTGGTTGGTGTATTTTGATGGATTTGAAAATCCAAACTAAATCTAGTGTTATTGGTTCTATGATTTTAAAATATGAATTGAAATCATGTGTTATTCGTTTAATGATTCATAAATTCTAATTCAAATCAAGTGTTATTCGTTTAATGATTCATAAATTCTAATTCAAATCAAGTGTTATTCAATCATACGGATTTACTAATAGATTTGATTTCATAATGTATTTGAATGGATTTGCATGGATTTCTTTGTGAAAAATACAAAGACCCAAATCAGAAGGAAAACCTACGGATTTGTAAATACTAATTCGAGAAAAATTTGAAAATTTGTATATTTTACTTGGATTTATAAATACTATATGGATTTCTAAATCAATAAAAATATATAAACCAATAACACCTCCTAGAGTCATTATAAAAATATATATAAGTAATAGTATTTAAATGTGAGAGTATTTCGAAAATTTGTTGAAATCCTTTTGAAAGATTTTTTTTTTAATTTTTAATAGACTTTCCAAATATTACACTTGGGTTAAGAATCAAGTTTGTAATCTTTATTAATTTAACCGGAAAATTTGTTTTTCGAAAGATCTGATCGATGACCTGAAAGATATTGTTACTATTACGATCCAGGGGGGATCAATTTTTGCAAATTATTTTTATGTTTAACTATAAAATACAAAAAAAAAACAAATTGATTATATTAGGTACGATTTAGTAGAAGAAACACTTTTGCAAACTATGTACAATTTAGTACTTTAAATTAAGGGTGTTCAGTCCGGTAAAAATGGAAGCGAAATAAAGAAAGTAGTTTAAATTTAATAATATTGTATAAATCAAATAAATATTATTTTAAAAACCTTGGTATATAAATATAGTTCAGTATATAAATTGATTAAACCAAATAAACCGATTAATTAAAACAGTGTAATATAATTATATGTTAAACCTAATATTGTAATATAGTTATATGTTAAACCTAGTATAATCTACTAGTTTTTTTTCTCTTTAATTAAAGCTCAATATAAACTTACTTTGTTAATTGTTGCGTGTCTTCTTTGGTTATATCCCGTTTGAATAAAAAAAAAAAGGTGTTTGCATCATTAGAGGGTCACAAAACTTTGAAACTTTGAAGATTACACTGGTCATCATCGCGATAAACAAGAATAGTTTAAGATTACACTTGTCATGTCCACTTATCATCAACTAAATACTCGTAGTCTCGTATCATTGGTGTTGGTCGTAATGGTGAGATTGTAAAGATGCACAAGACATTAGATTTTGCCGATCAAAGGTTGCAAGGCCATCTGCATTAGAGATCTTAGAGTCATTATAAAAATATATATAAGTAATAGTATTTAAATGTGAGAGTATTTCGAAAATTTGTTGAAATCCTTTTGAAAGATTTTTTTTTTAATTTTTGATAGACTTTCCAAATATTACACTTGGGTTAAGAATCAAGTTTGTAATCTTTATTAATTTAATCGGGAAATTTGTTTTTCGAAAGATCTGATCGATGACCTGAAAGATATTGTTACTATTACGATCCAAGGGGAGGGGATCTATTTTTGCAAATTATTTTTATGTTTAACTATAAAATACAAAAAAAAACAAATTGATTATATTAGGTACGAACACTTTTGCAAACTATGTACAATTTAGTACTTTAAATTAAGGTTGTTCAGTCCGGTAAAAATGGAAGCGAAATAAAGAAAGTAGTTTAAATTTAATAATATTGTATAAATCAAATAAATGTTATTTTAAAAACCGTGGTATATAAATATAGTTCAGTATATAAATTGATTAAACCAAATAAACCGATTAATTAAAACAGTGTAATATAATTATATGTTAAAACTAATATTGTAATATAGTTATATGTTAAACCTAGTATAATCTACTAGTTTTTTTCTCTCTTTAATTAAAGCTCAATATAAACTTACTTTGTTAATTGTTGCGTGTCTTCTTTGGTTATATCCCGTTTGAATACAAAAAAAAAAAAAGGTGTTCGCATCATTAGAGGGTCACAAAACTTTGAAACTTTGAAGATTACACTGGTCATCATCGCGATAAACAAGAATAGTTTAAGATTACACTTGTCATGTCCACTTATTATCAATTAAATACTCGTAGTCTCGTATCATTGGTGTTGGTCGTAATGATGCACAAGACATTAGATTTTGCCGATCAAAGGTTGCAAGGCCATCTGCATTAGAGATCTTAGAGTCATTATAAAAATGTATATCAGTAATAGTATTTAAATGTGAGAGTATTTCGAAAATTTGTTGAAATCCTTTTGAAATTTTTTTTTTAATTTTTGATAGACTCTCCAAATATTACACTTGGGCTAAGAATCAAGTTTGTAATCTTTATTAATTTAACCGGGAGATTTGTTTTTCGAAAAATCTGATCGATGATCTGAAAGATATTGTTACTATTACGATCCGGGGGGGGGGCGGGGGCTAGAGTTGAATACAAAAGCATGGGAACCTAGAGATCCAGTGATATCACGTTGGTCGGTCATATCTAGCACCAATGACCGACAGATCGGTCTGATTATATGTTTGATTTTCTACCAATATATATTTATTTATATATATATATATAATGTTAACTTTTAGAAGATTGCAACTATGATTAGTCAGCATACCAAATCAATTTGGTTATCAGTAATTATGGGAAGTTATTCTCATAACTTATTAAACAAAATGTAATTCTCTGTTTAAAAGATATGTCTTATTGTTGAATATATACTGACGTGCGGATACTTATTCTCACTTTTATACAAAAATATATTATTTAAATGTTTATTAGTTAATATTTTAAAGATTCATCATATTTTAAAATGTTTATAAACACTATAATTAGGAAATGTTGCATATTATAATTAAAAATCATACAAGCTAAATTTGTGGATTTATACGATACTTAGGACATGTTGCATATTATAATTAAAAATCGTTTTAAACTTGAATATTCATAAATTTGTATCGTTGGCATGCTTTTTTCTATAAGCATATGTCTTGTCTTCAGAAAAGGGTGAGTATTAATATATCGGACAACAGTTTTGTTAATTACATTCATCACTTCGCTGAAATAATTGTGTATAATTATGTATACTTGCCGAAATGTTGGGAGAAATTCAAAGTGAGGATATTACGTATATTTTTGTTGCGGAAATCTTTATTAGTTAGAATTACATTAGGAAATGATTTAAAAATGGAAAAGACAAGAATTATTTAAAGTTAAGATTATTTATTATTTCAGTGGCATTCTTTTGTAAATAACTTGCAAATTTAAGGGGTATTTTTATTTTCTAATTCTGTTTTAATAAATTAGACTAGAGCTTGACCCGCAAGGGCTTGTGGTGTATATTTTAAGTTTTTTATAACTAGATATTTATTTTGTATAAATGATAATATATATTTTAAAATTTTACATGTATTAAATAATTATTTAATATGATATTTCTAAACACAATAATTTTATAGTTCATATTGAATAATATTTTTTTTGAAGCATCAAATGTATGAGTCACATTTCTAAAGTACGATATATACATCCTTACAAATGTATTTTTATTCGTTAATAGATCAAAATTTTAATGTATGATAAAATTGTTATATACATTATTAAAATTTTGATGCTATTTATCTTATAATCTTCAACATTAATTACATTGGATTTGCATTGTGTTGCTATTTATAGTAAAATATGTGTAAAATAATATACTTTCATATTAATTTATATTTTATTTATAGATGACAAAAAAAAAGGAAATTTTACTTTTACACTTTGTTTGATACCACTATTCAACTTTACCACCAATTTAGGAATATTTTCATAAATACCACTTTCATTAATGAACAAAAGACAATAGTACCCTTACCTTATCTTCTCCTCAATTATCGTGAAATGTAGGAAAGAAGAGTTAGTCTTAGGTTTAATTAGTTAGGGGTATAAAGTTACTTTGCCAATTAAAATTTTAATGGTAAAATTGATTAAGGTAGAAATGAAAAGTGGTATCTCAAAAGTGCTATTTTTGGCAATTCCCCAAAAAAATTATATTTTATTTATATATAATATAAATTGATTATTTTTATGTTGTCTTTACTTTTTTTGTTATTACTAAAAATAATGGGAAATATAAATACATAGTTTTAGAACAATATTATGTTATAAATTTTTCAAATGTCTATCTAAATCGATTAGGTGGCTTTTATTGGTTATTTTACGTTTATGTAAATTAATTATTTATTTTAACTTTGACGTTATATTATGTTTTTCATATTTATTAATTAATTGTTTATTAACTAATGACAATCACACATATTTATTAGTTAATTCATGTTTTACATGACACATGTCCGCATTAATTGTTTTGTAATGTTTATCAATTAGTTATTTTTAACATAAATTAGTTGGAAAATCAATATAGGTATATTTTATGTTTGTTTTAATTGAAGAAAAGATAATAAATGTTGAAAGCAAAAATATCAAAGCTGCTAAATTATTATGGTAAGAAAATTAATGAAGTAGTTAATTAGATGAGTGAAAAAATGTAAAAATTGTAATAAAAACTTAAATATATGTAAGCATTGTTTTGTACTTTAGTTTTAATAGAATAAATGGACCAAAATAATGGAGAATAATTTTTGTTCCAATATTTATAGTTAGTAACATATAAGTGATACTCTTCGTTTATGTGATAGTATCATAAAGAAATGTCCTATAATTTAATGTATATCATATATGGTTTACAAAGTATATGGAATTTAATTGAAAGATTGATATCTTTTTGTTTATGTGTTCCTATTAAAAAATAATATTTGGATTTCCGTTTTCTATATACACGATTTCTTAAAACTTAAAACATTAAAAATATGAGAAGTTAAGAATGCAGATTGGAACTAAAAACTGATATTTTTCGTTAAGTTGGTAGCTTAAAAATAGGCACACGTTAAACTAAAATTTTGATAATATCATCTATTTTAGGAATATTATGTGGAGCTAATGAAGATTATCCAGAAATGCAAGGTGTGTTTAATATTGTTAAATATTTTGTTTAGGCATCTTGAGTACAATTGTTTTTCCCAAAATAGTTAGATAAATTCACTAACCATAATGTTAGTGTGTCTATGAAGTGTGGTTATACTGTAACAAAAGGCTAGTTATGGTTTGGTTTATATATGAGTTTGAAATTCAGAATATTAACATGCCTAATACAATGGTTGTTGTAACATATACTTATGTAAATGCAAGAGTATGGTAATGGTATAAATTAATTTATAAAATAAGGATATGAAAACAAATGTTTAGTCACGAAATATAAGCATTCAAACTTGATTTGAGGAAGTCAAGGATTTTTTAAACTTTAGATTCTAGTACTAAACAATAAATCACACCGTACTAACTTCCCAATGTATACACAAATTCCATGGTTTGGTAATGTTTTAGTGTATGACTTTGTATACAGTCTATATGATAGTGTTGATCAAATATGAAAACACCAAGGAAATAAAACTGTTTTTTCAGTAAACCATCACTATAGATCTCTCGGAAAATGAAAACACAAAAACCAAACACTGTTATTTATAACCATTTGAAAACACTAAACACAAAACATGGTTATTTGATAAAATTTGGTCATGAAACATCAGTCTAGGTTAGTCAAACGGAAGGTTTGTTTTCACCAACAAAAAAGTTTGTTTTCATTTTCAAATTTGTAGAGATAAGGTCAGTGGCATAAAGAGCAAATATTAAGATAAAACATGAGTTAATTCCTAAATGTACTCCAGTGTTAATAGATTAGATGTTTCTTAATTGAACATATGTGATTTCACGTAGTATTCTTTAATTTTCCTATAATACGCAAACTCGAATTGTTAAAGGTTGATGGATTATTAGGGATTCTCAAGGAATTGCGAAGTTATGGGGGTTCTGCTTTTCAGGTGAATCGTATTCTGTTCTAGAGGCTGAAGCTAAGGCATTGTTAATGGCAATTTATAATGTCCGGTTTATGGAGTTTGAATCAGTTATATTTGAAATTGACAGTCTTAACTTTGGTGAACAATCTTTAGGGGCATAGCACCGACTACTCAATCTGGCATATAGTTGCACATCATTTAGCTTCAAAGGGCCATGCGTATAACTCTTGTTACTTTTCATGTATTAATCCGCCATACTGTATAACTTGTAGCTTGCAACGAGACTATGTCATGTCATATCTGGTTAATTGGTAAATTTGTAATTTTGTCGAAAAAGATTCAAAATACAAGATATTCTTTCCAAAAACCGAATTATCTGATATTTTTGACTATATAATCCAAAATTACATGAAAATCTAGAACCGAATCAGAATAGAATTGGCCTTCAGTTTTTTTTTAATTACTACTCGAACCTAACCGAAAATAAAAATAACCAAACCGTAACCAAACTGAATTTTGTAAACAACCGAACGATTCCTAAATCTGCAGAATCGAAAAACCAAAACCCGAACGCCAAAGCCAAATTCTACGTAGAGGATTAGATCCATTTTAGTGTTAGAATATTACTATTAAAAAAATTATTTAACTGTTTATACTGTAGTTAAAAAGATTAAAAGAGAAACAGAAGGACAATTTTCCTACAACGAATATTTTTTTAGCTTATTATACAGGAAAATAGAATTCTTGTGATCAATTTTTATTTATTTGACTTTAGTTTTAAAACCTTAACTAGATCTTGCGCGGGTTTTTGTTTTCATTTATTTTATATAAATATTTTGTTTTCAATTCTAAATTGGTATCTATATATATATAAAAAATGTTCGCTTCACTCCTGTGCGTCCACGTCACTAAGTCAATTCTTCTTAGTATGACACATGTTCAACTCTGGTTTTTTCATCTTTTTAATTTGTTTTTTTTTGGGCTTCATGAGTGGGCTTCCGTTTTTATTAAATGAGTTATTGAAAATTATTTTCTGAGCCACCATCCAACCTTTTCTCCAACCAAAAAAACTGAGACAGATCACATCTGTAATCCAAGCATTTTTTTAATCCAAACAAACTTTTTTTTCCGTCAAAAACTCCTAAAGATTACATCTAAGCCTGCGAATTAGGTAAATCTGGAAAAAATCGATTAAGTTAAACTGTTTTCTGTTTTTTTTTCAGACTGAAAAATATCTATATAATTGAACCAAACAGATAAAATACTGTCACTTTATGTTGATGAACTGTAAATCAAATCCTAATTTATCAAGTAAAACAGAAAAGAAGAAAGTGAACGACGAAACATAATTAGATGAAAAGGGAGATTAGGTGGTGAAGAAGAAGATGGGGTCAGGTGGTAAAGAAGAAGGTGAGGTGGTTAAAAGAAAGATGGATGAGATGAAAAGGGAGATTAGGTGATGAAGAAGATACGGTGAGGAGGTGAAGACGAAGGTGAGGTGATGAAAAAAGAATACGGGTGGATGAAATAGTGAAAGAAAGAAGAAAATTAGGTTTAGTCGGCTGAGAGAAAAACAATAAAATAACCTTTTTTTTTTCTTTTTTAGTTCAGTTAACCTTTCGTTTAATTTTTATGTACCCAGTCAAGTTAAAGTCCACTAATAACCCAATAACTAAAGTTCATTAATACAAAATATGGATAATAGACAAAACAAACTCAATCATGCATTCACATATCAATTTAACTGTAAAAAAAATCTTACTAAACGCCTAAAAACATGACCATCAATTAAAAATAATACATAAGTGACATTATTCTCAAATCAGAACCCTAGAATACATCATAATTTATTTATCATTTATATTTCTGATACTATTTATGTGATATAATATGAATTTTTGTAGTGTATCATACATATTTCTCGCAAATGAAAACTTAAAACACTAACTATAAAATCATACAAAAATAATAAAATGATCACAAGTAAAGTATATCCCGCCCGTAGGGCGGACCGACCCTAGTATATTAATATATATGTGTCTATCAATTTTTAAAACATAATAAATTTACGGTATATTTTTTCATGAATAGATTATTTCAAACTTTCACATGTATTTGTATCTTCATCTATATACCTCGTTCAGAAAGGCGGCGGCCGACCTGTATAATTGGCCGTATAATCGTGAAACGGAAGGCCACCATGGCGAGTTAGATCAATTCAGATGCATTCTACGCCAGCCCGAGTTTTGGCTGTGTAAAGCATGGTTTAAGGTTATGCGGCCGCGTAAATAGAAATTGGGAAACTCAAATATTGTGGGAAAAGTAAATTTTAAAGTTTAAATCATGTATTAGGATTAAATCTGTTATATGTGTGCATGAATCAATAAAAACAAGTCTGAATCGTGAAAAAAAAAAGTTGGAGACCATAAATCTGGGTTTTCGGTAAACTTAGGTTGAAGAAGAAGATAGGGATAACTTTGTAATTTCTCAGTTATTAATGAAAAGGTAAAAAAATCAACAAAACTGCTGTTTTCCACTGTCGAACCCGAGCAACTTGAGTTAGAATTACAGACGCAAGCCACAAGACCATACAGCACTAACACTACTTTCATACTTATACTATTTTATATATTACAAATTTAATAAATGCCCTAAAACTAATCTCCGATTAATTTTCGATTAATCTCTAATTTTTTCATTAATCGCTAGGCCCAACCCGAGCGCACGCGTAGCGCCTAGCGAGTTTCCGAACAAGATCTATACATATATATATTTGGACTATTATTTCATTATTAAAATCGTAACTGTATATAGAAAGATTAATAAAATATTGTTTTATTGTCATATTCAAAAATATTGTAATATTTCACAAATTTAGAAAGTTTTTAAGAAGTTAAACTTTTCGCTTTATAGATTTATATTATCGAGTAAATAATTAAATATTTAGTTTTTGTTTAATTTTTAAAATAAACTATATAGTTTAAAATTTGTTTTCATTGGTTTAAGGTAGTAAAGATTAATCATTGTTAGATAATATGATTTTTGTTATTTAAAAAATTCTGTATAATTTTAAAAGTTAACATCGACAAATATTTAAATATTTAACATATGGAGGTATAGTATTACAACATTAAATTATATCTATTTAATTTATACTATCTATAAATCCAATGGATCATATTGTTTAATTCAATTATTGATAGTCCAATAAAAAATTTTGGTAGGTCCAAAATTTAAATGATAAAATTAGAGATTAGATGTAACATGACTTTCAAGGAATATGTTCATTAAGTCTATTTTTTAAAAAATCACACATGAATCAAGGTTATGACTTCTGTTTTAATATATAAGATTTCCAAAATCAAATTCTAACTAAAAATTACGGCAACAATAATTAATAAACCTAGCTTTTAGTATTCTTTGTCTTTTCCTATTTTATTACACATATGTGTGTTTGAAAATAATTAATCCATATATACATTTCGTACTACATACATTATATGGTAATTATTTTACTAATTCCAAATAGGAAAATTTTTTGTTTACCATTTTCAAGTTACCACTTTTCATCTTTACCATCATTAAAGAGTCATTTTCAAAGTACCTTCTTCATAGAAGCAAAAGACTTTTATATTCTTGTTATCCATCTATATAATAAATTGTTATTTAAAATAAAAAAATAAAAATAAAAATAAATAATAAATAATAAAAAAAGACTTTTTTTATGTTTCGAATTATAATTTTTCGTATCGAACTTTTTTAAAACTTTTTTTCTGAAATTTTTTTTCGAAATTTTTTTTATTTTTTTCAAATTTCTTTTTGAAAATCGAAAATTATGCTTGAAATTATTTTTTTTTTAATTATATTTTTAAGTATTTATTTATATATTTATTAGAATCCTAAATTTTACATTCCAAAAACATACCCCACTGCCAACACCCACTAAACCCTAAGTCTATATTAGTGGACCCTAAGGGTATAAGTGCTTTTATCCTTCATTAAAAGTAAAAATAAAAATGGTTAGTGTAAACATGAAAAGTGGTACTATGAATGTGCTATTTGTGGCAATTTTCCTTCCAAATATACATGATAAATAGTAAGTATACATCAATTTATATATATAATCATATAAATTTTGATTCATAAAAACAGTTTATACAACAATTTTATTATATATTATCATAAAATGTTGATCTATAAAAAATAAAAATACATTTGGTGACTTTACAGTCATATTCTAAATAAATGGATGATATAATTAAGATTTTACATGATAAATTAAAACTACTCAATATAAACTATAAAATTATTGTGTTTAGAAATGTCATATTAAAAAAAAAAATTAAACGGGCAAATTTTAAAATATATATTATCACTTATACAAATAAATATTTATTATAAAAAAAACTAACATCCGCGTGGGTGCGTGCATCAAGCTCTAGTAACATTTTAAAATAAAATTTTATTTATTACTATGAGTAATTATATTTTATGATTTTAACGTCTATTATATCACATGTATCATATAAAAAACCTAATAGTTATAAATACTAGACTTATATATATGAAACATTATTCTAATAATTTATTAATATATTATTTTATATTTTATTTATATATTATATAAATTGATCATGTACGTGTGATTTTTACTTTATTATTTATTATCAATATTGAATTTATTAATTACTACGAAGTACCATACTATGGTTGAAGATCTCTTTAAAGTATTTCCATCACATTAGTGGGAAGGATGTTCTGTAAAAAAATTCTTTAAATTAGGAAGACTCTATGATAGAAAGCTTATATTATATTTCCAAAAAATATTGTGACTATACAGGGAGTTTTTGAGAAATTAATATTGGGGAGAGATTATTATTTATTTTAATTACTGTGGTAAACATATCATACGTTTTGGTTATATTTATTTTACCACTCTTTATTTAACATTTTTGGTTGTATTTT
>NW_026014070.1:0-21154 GCF_020379485.1 Brassica napus
AAAAAAAATTCTCAAAATGTTTTTTTTTAAAGAAAATCACTTTCTATAATTTTCAACCTTTCTTTTTTTAGGAACTGTTACAAAAATAAAACTAACTATCTTATACTTTATTTTAAATAATAATTATATATATATATTTAATTATATTTCATTTTGGATTTAAAAAAAAAAGGAAATTGCTATCAATACTTTATGTTAGGTATCTATAAGAAATTTGGAATCCCTTATATATTATTTGAGAAGCATTGCAACATTTTTTTGTAGCCACGTGTCATCACTAGAATGATTTTTAGAATCCTTAGAGAAAATAATTACTAAAATAATAATGTTTATGGTTATTTGGTTTATGATTTATGAACAGGAAAATTACTTTCAAATAATTATTTCGGTTACATTTAATTTTTTTTTTTTTGTGCGACACATTTAAATATTTTTATAGTTACTATTTTTACACAATTTATTTATGCCACCATCTTAGTAGGGATTATTGGTTGTTGAATTTTAATGGATTTGAAAATCCTAACTAATCTAATGTTATTGGTTCTATAATTTTCAAATATGTATTAAAATCATGTGTTATTGGTTTAATGATTCATAAATTCTATATCAAATCAAGTGTTATTCAATCGTACGGATTTCCTAATATATTTGATTTTATAATAGATTTGAATAGATTTTTTTAGTTAAAAATACAAAGACTGAATCTGAGGGAAAACCCATGTTTTACTTGGATTTATAAATACTATATGGATTTATAAATCAATCAAAATATATAACCAATAACACCTAAATATAATGTTTTCATGAAGTTGTTTTTAAAGGAAAAATTACTTCAAAAACTTTCCAATTTTCTTTTATTAGGATTTATAAAAAGAAAATTAGTACTAAATACTTTATTTTAGATAACTATAATTATATATTTTCAGTTATATTTTGTTTTGAATTAAAAAAAATTTATCAAATATTTTATTTACAAAAAGTTAATATTTTTAACACATGTCACAATATTATATTTTAGTCGCCATGTTTCACGATTATGTTAATTGTCAACTTTTAATAACCAAGCTTTATATAATAAGAAAATAATAATTATATACATATTTTTATTATCCTTCATTTTGGATTTTTTTTAAAAGGAATTACTATCAAATACTTCATGTTAGGTATCTATAACGAAAATTTGGAATAATTACTATAAAACAATAGTTTACAGTTATATTTGGTTTATGATTTATGAAAAGGAAAATTATTTTCAAATAATTATTTTCGGTTCCCATTAAATATTTTATAGTTACCAGTTTTACAATTTATTTATGCCACCATTTAATATAATGTGTTTGTGAAGTTATTTTTAAAAGGAAAAATTACTTTTAAATAAACTTTCCAAGTTTATTTTAATTAGAATTTATAAAAAAAAAAAATTATTATTAAATACTTTATTTTAGATAACTATAATTATATATTTTCAATTATATTTTGTTTTGAATTAAAAAAACTATTATCAAATATTTTATTTTCAAAAGTTAATATTTTTAACACATGTCACAATCTTATATTTTAGTCGTCATGTGTCATGATCATGTTAATTAGCAACTTTGAAAAACCAAGCTTTATATAATAAGATTTGTTATTATTATTCATACTTATTTGTATTAAAGAGATATTTTTCATTAAAGGTCAAAAGACTCTTCTACCCTTACTTTATAGATATATAATTATAAATAGTTATTTAAATAAATAATGAAAATTAAAATATTTTTATAGTTTTTGAATATACATTTTCAAATTTAAACTTTTTTTTTAAAAAAAATTGTGTTTATATAAAAAATTGTGTTTAAAAATATTTTATAGTTTTCAATTTTTTTTTTAAAATCTAAAATTCTTTTTGAAACTATTTTTAAAATTTTTATTTTAAATATTAAGTATTTATTTATATATTTACTGAAATCATAAACTTTATCTTCCAAAAGTCACATCTCAAATCTAAACCCTAAGTTTATATTAAATTATTCTTGTATATAGAGGGATAATTATATATATGTAATATATATAAAATAAATATATCTATCAATATTTTGAAAATGTTTACATGATCTCTAATATTCTAAAATATTTATTTTTCTTTGAAAATTTAGTTTTTGTATGTTTCTCATACAACATTTAATCGAGTACTCATTTGGTATCAGTAAAACATAAACATAAGTTCTTATGTGGTGACACATATTAACAAAATTTACAATTATAGAAAATGTAATTTTTTAACTAAACACTAATAAATTAAAACTAATAAACTTTATATGTTACCGATAAGGTTATATTAACAAAATCCAAAATATATAACCTTTTATACCAAAAATATAGACATAATCTTTTCATGACATATAAGAGAATTTTTTTTATATAATTCTAATAAGATGATATCAAATTTTTGTGTCGATGATGATTATCATATTTTTCTTAATATTATTAAAATTATTTATTAAAACCATGGATTTATCTATATCATGAAAATATTTTTTTATAAAATAATAAATAAGATAATATGAAATAGTTGTGTAGATGAAATATTATAATTATCATGTTTCCAAAACTGTGTAATTATTAAAAATATTTATAAAAACCATGTACTATGTCTCAAATTAAGGATAACCGACAAATGAGCTAGGGCTGGGCAAAAAAAAACGAATCCAAAGAACTGAACCGAATCCGATCTGAAAGAGTAGTACAAAACCTGAACCGAAATTGATTAAAAATTCGAACAGGTTCAAAATTTTGGTATCTAAAGAACCGAATCCGAACCCGACCCAAACCGAAGTATTTCGGGTATCCGAGTGTATCCGAAATAGATTATATACCTAAATATATTAGTTATTTTTTGATTTAATGTACACTAAAAATATCCAAAATATATAAGATACTTTTAGTTGTCTACAATATTTGAAAATATATACAAATAGTCAAAAGTAAATGTCTAAAATAGCTAAAATATATTGAGCACACCAAAAATACTATAAACTAGGTGATTTTCCCGTGCTCATGCACAAGTATAAATATTTATAAAGTAAATATATTATTATAATTTATTAATATTTTGTTTTTAATTTTTAATTATTATGTTATTTATATTGTTATCAAAATGCATGGCGTATTTTAAATAAATTTTTGTTATTTTAGTTAGTCAATTAGACGTATAATTTTGGATATATAATATCTCGACAGTTTGGTTATTATTTGGATATATTATAACATTTACTTTTCCGATTCAACTAAAATATTTTTGTTACACAGATTAAAATTTTAATTAATTTTGTTATTTCATGTAGTTTGACTCCTGTTTTAGATTCGTAAATATATTTTAGTAAAATTATGTATATTTTAAAATATGTTGTTTTGAAAATCAAATAGTTAAGTACACTAAAGTGTTGATGGATTCAAAGTCACATAAATAAATATAAAAATTATAGTCTTTGACACTTAATTCATATATATATAAATATATATAGAAGTTATACAAAATACTTAATTGTAATAGTTGGTTAACATATTTATAATATTATTTTAGAATTTCATATTTATTTGGTAAGATAGTGAGTAGTTCCATAATTTATATGTACAAAATATTTTATAAATAAAATATATGATTTTTTATTTTATTTTTGACTTTGTATAAAAAATTTAGATTGGTCAAGTTACTCAATTTTATGGGTATATTGTGTTACATATATTCCGTCAAATTCAAGTATAACTATTTCTAATCTAATTCAACCAAATTGTATTAACTGTATTCATTATATTAGTTTAGTTTTTAATATTAGATGTGTAAATATATTTTGATTTCTTAGTAAGTTCATACCCAAAAGCAACAGCTGTCTAAAGTCGAAACAGTTAAAATAAAACTTGAAGAAACCCAAAAGTAACAACTGTTCAAAGACGGAAACAGAGTTGAGACAGCTAATATAGAACTTCAAGAAGATACATTTGTCTCCTCGTCGAGAGGGTGGTCAACAGAGTTTGCAAGGGTATCCTCTCTCTGCGGCTTCTCACAGTCAAGATGTTTTTCAAATAGCCTTGTAAGTTCAAAGGCTGAACTATCATCAGGAACAAGCCAACCAGGTTCAGTTTTGGATAAGAGAACACCAACACCGTTGAAATACATGCTTTGGAAACAATCAACAGCCTCTTTTTCCATGTGTTTTGAGAGTACAATAACATTTGGTTTAGGAAATACCACAGGCAAACAAATAATGTCCACTAACATCCAAGTCATTCTCGCAATGTCATCCCCCTCGGGTAAGAAATCGACAAAGATTTTGGCATCCTTAAATTTACGTTCCTGTTCATCCGAAAACCTATTCTTGTAAACGTAAGCCACAATAGACACCTCCGGACAGCCCAAATCATGAAGAATCGATTCTATACGCATACGAAGAGAATCAAGATCGACATCCTTAGGAACCGGGTAATCCGCCACATCCCAATAGACTGACTTACCGTTTTTGTTTATCACCAAAGGTGTAGGAATGTTCTCGTAGTCGTCGTCCAGGATAAGATTTGGATCTCCTCGGGCAACCCCTCTTCTGACATTTTGTTAGTTTAGGGTTGATTTCTTAGTAAGTTTGTATATTTTAATTTGCAAAACAAAAAAATTTAAAAATAAAGAGATGATAGGTACAAAGTTGCATAAAAATATAACCGATAAATTTTAAAAGGGAGGATTAATTATTTACTTTAATATCAAGCTTATTTTTCAAAGCTTTTCGTTTTTTATGAAATCACATTATATATATTAAATATTTTCGTTTTAAGTTTTATAAATATTTTCTTTATCATATATGTTATTTGAAAAATATAAAAAGGAAACTAAATAAAAAAAAAGATTAAACTAAATTTTATTCATTAAATATATCTTAGTTTCTGTTATTTAAATTATTTTGTAATAAAATGAGAAATAGTTTGATTTAAATAAAATGCTTAAATTTTAAATATGTATTAGTTGTTTTTAAAATTATCTTTTTAAAGGGGAGATAATTTCTTTACTTTAAAATCATGATTTTTTGTGAACTTTCCTTATTATGAATTACACTATATATAAAAGATATTTTCGCTTTTAAAATTTAAAAAAAAATTATTATATAGGTTATTTGAAAAAAATAAAGAAAAGGAAACCTAAATAAAAAAGAAAAAAATAAATAATATAAAATAAATATTTAATAGTAATAATTAGATATATCTAATTCATTAAGGGTATCATCGTAATCAACCACCGTGAGAATTAACGTGAGTGCGACACATAGGAAACTTACTTCTCAAATAATATTATAGAGATATCTATTGATTTTCTATCAAAATATTAAAACCAAACCAATTTTTTTCCTTAACCAAACCAATTTATATGTTTAGTTTAGGTATTGTAACATATGTTATTCAAATTTATATGTGATATTTTATTTTATTAATAGATTTTGAGAAATTTAAAATATATAATGAATTATAAAAATTTAAAAATCATTTAAATAGATTATCCAAACCCGAATCGAACTCGCAAATATCTGAACCGAATCCGAACTGAAATTTAGAAATACCCGAATGAGGCTAAAATCTTTGATTCCGAAAACTCGAAACTCAAATAGATCCAAACCGAACCCGAATGGGTACCTGAACGCGCACCCTTAAAATGGGCAAAACATTCCTCAAATAATAGTATAAAAATAGATATATAGATAATTGTGAATCAAATTTTACAACAGTAATAAATTTCAACGCGTTGATAGGAAACAACCTAGTCCTCATTAAAAAAAAAGAAGTAAGTCGTAATAAACAACCTAGTAGGTCGTTTGTTTCGTATTAACTTTTCTTTTGTCTGTGATTCACAAAATATAGCATAGACAATCATGCCGCAGAGAGAGGAATAGAAACCAGAAGTCTTTACGACAAATCATCAAGGTGGAGAAAAGTTACCATAGTCAATCAATGTCCCTTTTGATCTTATGGTCGAGATACTCTCGAGACTACCTGTGAAAACACTTGCGAGGTTCCGATATGTATCTAAACTATGGTTATCTAGTATCATTACCGAGTCGATCAAAACTAGGTCTTTGGCTCATCCACGCCAGCTTGTCGTTTTCTACCAATCTTCATCATATATCTCCTCGAATACTTATCCTCTTAACACTAACACAAGATTCGTAGACAGAGATAGTTGTCGTACACTATTACAACGCAGCTACTCCATCTATGGATATGTCCGAGGGTTAATATGTTATTTCACAAATTCTAATCTGTATGCGATATACAACCCTACACGAGACAAAAACGTTTTGTTGCCCCGGTGGTACTCTAAAGAAAACAAAGCCTTAGACGATGAATTTCTTCGTTAGATCCATCCAAAAAATGTTACTTTGTCCCGGACGAATACCATCATGGATTCTTTGGATATGATTCAGTTAAGAATCTGTAACGCCCCGCCGTCCACGGCTAATGAACCATCCACATCCGCTCACTCAATCCGTGGGCTCCATCCTATCACAATGCGTTAATTTTTCGAATGCCCGAAAGTCTTGTTTACTAACCCTGCAATCACCATCTGACCTTTTCTCGTGCTTTAGCCTTACTCACATGGTATCACGAATCACTTCCCGATAGGTCTCACATCTTTCCACTATTTCAGTCCAAGCACGCTTAACTCTGAAGTTCTAAATGGATGTGTGACGGAAAGTGTAAGTCAACTTTGATGACATAGATAGCCAAATCAATTCTCTTAACCTTTTTTCATATGTCACAACTCGGGATGTTACAAAATCAATACAAAGTCTTGTGCTTTGTTGAAGGGGAAAGAATTTGCGATTATTCTTGTAAGGTTTATACATTTGGAGGTGGTCGGTCTAAGTATAAAAGACTGGAGAAAGATTGAAATTCAAGACGATATCCCTCCACCGAGGAGTAATGGTGTGTGCATCAATGGAATTATCTATTACCTAGGAGGCACATTAACAAGTAGTAGTGTATTGGTATTAGGGAGGTTCGACGTTAGGTTTGAGAGATTTTACCATATCCAGATGCCCATAGATGTGGAGATGAATCAGTTGGAGGAGTTGAGTTAAGTAACCTACCAAGGGAAACTAGGATGCACGTTTTACAGCAAAGATAGAGCAGAGGTGTGGGTTATGAAAGATCATGGCGGCGAGAAACATGAATGGTCTAAGGTTACGATTGACATGTCTCTTCCTGATATGTTAAAGACTCTTGTAGCTGGTGTCACTCTTGATGGTGAGATTGTGATAATGCCCAAGACATTGGATTCTGCTCAAACGTTGTTATACGCATACTTTTACAACCCCAAGGAAAACAAAACTAGAAGAGTTGAGTTTGAAACCACAGCACTGAAGGGGGAGCGAGGAGTTTGTATCTTAAGTGAGCCGGATCACATGGAAAATGCTATGTCCTTGCTCGGGAGCCAATTAACAAGAAGCCAGTGAGGCCACTATATGTTTTGAAGAAGAAATCAGTGACCACATTGCGACTCATGTACAGTGCTGCAGCTGATGTTTTCTCCTGTAACAAATCATTCTTGTCTCCCAAGAAACTATTAGGTCTAGCTTTTTTATGTGTCGCTCTTGTTCTAGCAACAACATTTCAAACATGGCTTATGTCTTTATTTGACTCATTCCGCTTTTAGTTTTTTTCTTTCTCTAAAGCTCAATGTAAACTTACTTTGTTGGGTGGCTTCTTTGGTTATATCCCGCTTGAATATCAAAATTAGGTTTTTTGCATGATTAGAGGGTCACAAACCTTTGCTGGTCATCATCGTGATAATTAAACAAGAATAATTTAAGATTACACTTGTCATGTCCACTCATCATCAACTAAATACTCGTAGTCTAGTATCATTGGTGTTAGTCGTAGTGGTGAGATTGTAATGATGGTATCTATTTTTGCAAATTATTTTTATGTTTAACTATAAAATACAAAAAACAAATTGATTATATTAAGTACGATTTAGTAGAAGAAACACTTTTGCAAACTATGTACAATTTAGTACTTTAAATTAAGGGTGTTCAGTCCGGTAAAAATGGAAGCGAAATAAAGAAAGTAGTTTATATTTAATAATATTGTATAAATCAAATAAATGTTATTTTAAAAACCGTGGTATATAAATATAGTTCAGTATATAAATTGATTAAACCAAATAAACCGATTAATTAAAACAGTGTAATATAATTATATGTTAAACCTAATATTGTAATATAAGTATATGTTAACCTAGTATAATCTACTAGTTTTTTTCTCTCTTTAATTAAAGCTCAATATAAACTTACTTTGTTAATTGTTGCATGTCTTCTTTAGTTATATCCCGTTTGAATATATAAAAAAAAGAAGGTGTTTGCATCATTAAAGGGTCACAAAACTTTGAAACTTTGAAGATTACACTGGTCATCATCGCGATAAACAAGAATAGTTTAAGATTACACTTGTCATGTCCACTTATCATCAACTAAATACTCGTAGTCTCGTATCATTGGTGTTGGTCGTAATGGTGAGATTGTAATGGTGCACAAGACATTAGATTTTTCCGATCAAAGGTTGCAAGGCCATCTGCATTAGAGATCTTAGAGTCATTATAAAATATATATAAGTAATAGTATTTAAATGTGAGAGTATTTCGAAAATTTGTTGAAATCCTTTTGAAAGATTTTTTTTTTAATTTTTAATAGACTTTCCAAATATTACACTTGGGTTAAGAATCAAGTTTGTAATCTTTATTAATTTAACCGGGAAATTTGTTTTCCGAAAGATCTGATCGATGACCTGAAAGATATTGTTACTATTACGATCCAGGGGGGATCAATTTTTGCAAATTATTTTTATGTTTAACTATAAAATACAAAAAAAAAACAAATTGATTATATTAGGTACGATTTAGTAGAAGAAACACTTTTGCAAACTATGTACAATTTAGTACTTTAAATTAAGGGTGTTCAGTCCGGTAAAAATGGAAGCGAAATAAAGAAAGTAGTTTAAATTTAATAATATTGTATAAATCAAATATATTATTTAAAAAACCGTGGTATATAAATATAGTTCAGTATATAAATTGATTAAACCAAATAAACCGATTAATTAAAACAGTGTAATATAATTATATGTTAAACCTAATATTGTAATATAGTTATATGTTAAACCTAGTATAATCTACTAGTTTTTTTTCTCTTTAATTAAAGCTCAATATAAACTTACTTTGTTAATTGTTGCGTGTCTTCTTTGGTTATATCCCGTTTGAATAATAAAAAAAAGGTGTTTGCATCATTAGAGGGTCACAAAACTTTGAAACTTTGAAGATTACACTGGTCATCATCGCGATAAACAAGAATAGTTTAAGATTACACTTGTCATGTCCACTTATCATCAACTAAATACTCGTAGTCTCGTATCATTGGTGTTGGTCGTAATGGTGAGATTGTAAAGATGCACAAGACATTAGATTTTGCCGATCAAAGGTTGCAAGGCCATCTGCATTAGAGATCTTAGTGGGGGTTATTGGTTGGTGTATTTTGATGGATTTGAAAATCCAAACTAAATCTAGTGTTATTGGTTCTATGATTTTAAAATATGAATTGAAATCATGTGTTATTCGTTTAATGATTCATAAATTCTAATTCAAATCAAGTGTTATTCGTTTAATGATTCATAAATTCTAATTCAAATCAAGTGTTATTCAATCATACGGATTTACTAATAGATTTGATTTCATAATGTATTTGAATGGATTTGCATGGATTTCTTTGTGAAAAATACAAAGACCCAAATCAGAAGGAAAACCTACGGATTTGTAAATACTAATTCGAGAAAAATTTGAAAATTTGTATATTTTACTTGGATTTATAAATACTATATGGATTTCTAAATCAATAAAAATATATAAACCAATAACACCTCCTAGAGTCATTATAAAAATATATATAAGTAATAGTATTTAAATGTGAGAGTATTTCGAAAATTTGTTGAAATCCTTTTGAAAGATTTTTTTTTTAATTTTTAATAGACTTTCCAAATATTACACTTGGGTTAAGAATCAAGTTTGTAATCTTTATTAATTTAACCGGAAATTTGTTTTTCGAAAGATCTGATCGATGACCTGAAAGATATTGTTACTATTACGATCCAGGGGGGATCAATTTTTGCAAATTATTTTTATGTTTAACTATAAAATACAAAAAAAAAACAAATTGATTATATTAGGTACGATTTAGTAGAAGAAACACTTTTGCAAACTATGTACAATTTAGTACTTTAAATTAAGGGTGTTCAGTCCGGTAAAAATGGAAGCGAAATAAAGAAAGTAGTTTAAATTTAATAATATTGTATAAATCAAATAAATATTATTTTAAAAACCTTGGTATATAAATATAGTTCAGTATATAAATTGATTAAACCAAATAAACCGATTAATTAAAACAGTGTAATATAATTATATGTTAAACCTAATATTGTAATATAGTTATATGTTAAACCTAGTATAATCTACTAGTTTTTTTTCTCTTTAATTAAAGCTCAATATAAACTTACTTTGTTAATTGTTGCGTGTCTTCTTTGGTTATATCCCGTTTGAATAAAAAAAAAAAGGTGTTTGCATCATTAGAGGGTCACAAAACTTTGAAACTTTGAAGATTACACTGGTCATCATCGCGATAAACAAGAATAGTTTAAGATTACACTTGTCATGTCCACTTATCATCAACTAAATACTCGTAGTCTCGTATCATTGGTGTTGGTCGTAATGGTGAGATTGTAAAGATGCACAAGACATTAGATTTTGCCGATCAAAGGTTGCAAGGCCATCTGCATTAGAGATCTTAGAGTCATTATAAAAATATATATAAGTAATAGTATTTAAATGTGAGAGTATTTCGAAAATTTGTTGAAATCCTTTTGAAAGATTTTTTTTTTAATTTTTGATAGACTTTCCAAATATTACACTTGGGTTAAGAATCAAGTTTGTAATCTTTATTAATTTAATCGGGAAATTTGTTTTTCGAAAGATCTGATCGATGACCTGAAAGATATTGTTACTATTACGATCCAAGGGGAGGGGATCTATTTTTGCAAATTATTTTTATGTTTAACTATAAAATACAAAAAAAAACAAATTGATTATATTAGGTACGAACACTTTTGCAAACTATGTACAATTTAGTACTTTAAATTAAGGTTGTTCAGTCCGGTAAAAATGGAAGCGAAATAAAGAAAGTAGTTTAAATTTAATAATATTGTATAAATCAAATAAATGTTATTTTAAAACCGTGGTATATAAATATAGTTCAGTATATAAATTGATTAAACCAAATAAACCGATTAATTAAAACAGTGTAATATAATTATATGTTAAAACTAATATTGTAATATAGTTATATGTTAAACCTAGTATAATCTACTAGTTTTTTTCTCTCTTTAATTAAAGCTCAATATAAACTTACTTTGTTAATTGTTGCGTGTCTTCTTTGGTTATATCCCGTTTGAATACAAAAAAAAAAAAAGGTGTTCGCATCATTAGAGGGTCACAAAACTTTGAAACTTTGAAGATTACACTGGTCATCATCGCGATAAACAAGAATAGTTTAAGATTACACTTGTCATGTCCACTTATTATCAATTAAATACTCGTAGTCTCGTATCATTGGTGTTGGTCGTAATGATGCACAAGACATTAGATTTTGCCGATCAAAGGTTGCAAGGCCATCTGCATTAGAGATCTTAGAGTCATTATAAAAATGTATATCAGTAATAGTATTTAAATGTGAGAGTATTTCGAAAATTTGTTGAAATCCTTTTGAAATTTTTTTTTTAATTTTTGATAGACTCTCCAAATATTACACTTGGGCTAAGAATCAAGTTTGTAATCTTTATTAATTTAACCGGGAGATTTGTTTTTCGAAAAATCTGATCGATGATCTGAAAGATATTGTTACTATTACGATCCGGGGGGGGGCGGGGGCTAGAGTTGAATACAAAAGCATGGGAACCTAGAGATCCAGTGATATCACGTTGGTCGGTCATATCTAGCACCAATGACCGACAGATCGGTCTGATTATATGTTTGATTTTCTACCAATATATATTTATTTATATATATATATATAATGTTAACTTTTAGAAGATTGCAACTATGATTAGTCAGCATACCAAATCAATTTGGTTATCAGTAATTATGGGAAGTTATTCTCATAACTTATTAAACAAAATGTAATTCTCTGTTTAAAAGATATGTCTTATTGTTGAATATATACTGACGTGCGGATACTTATTCTCACTTTTATACAAAAATATATTATTTAAATGTTTATTAGTTAATATTTTAAAGATTCATCATATTTTAAAATGTTTATAAACACTATAATTAGGAAATGTTGCATATTATAATTAAAAATCATACAAGCTAAATTTGTGGATTTATACGATACTTAGGACATGTTGCATATTATAATTAAAAATCGTTTTAAACTTGAATATTCATAAATTTGTATCGTTGGCATGCTTTTTTCTATAAGCATATGTCTTGTCTTCAGAAAAGGGTGAGTATTAATATATCGGACAACAGTTTTGTTAATTACATTCATCACTTCGCTGAAATAATTGTGTATAATTATGTATACTTGCCGAAATGTTGGGAGAAATTCAAAGTGAGGATATTACGTATATTTTTGTTGCGGAAATCTTTATTAGTTAGAATTACATTAGGAAATGATTTAAAAATGGAAAAGACAAGAATTATTTAAAGTTAAGATTATTTATTATTTCAGTGGCATTCTTTTGTAAATAACTTGCAAATTTAAGGGGTATTTTTATTTTCTAATTCTGTTTTAATAAATTAGACTAGAGCTTGACCCGCAAGGGCTTGTGGTGTATATTTTAAGTTTTTTATAACTAGATATTTATTTTGTATAATGATAATATATATTTTAAAATTTTACATGTATTAAATAATTATTTAATATGATATTTCTAAACACAATAATTTTATAGTTCATATTGAATAATATTTTTTTTGAAGCATCAAATGTATGAGTCACATTTCTAAAGTACGATATATACATCCTACAAATGTATTTTTATTCGTTAATAGATCAAAATTTTAATGTATGATAAAATTGTTATATACATTATTAAAATTTTGATGCTATTTATCTTATAATCTTCAACATTAATTACATTGGATTTGCATTGTGTTGCTATTTATAGTAAATATGTGTAAAATAATATACTTTCATATTAATTTATATTTTATTTATAGATGACAAAAAAAAGGAAATTTTACTTTTACACTTTGTTTGATACCACTATTCAACTTTACCACCAATTTAGGAATATTTTCATAAATACCACTTTCATTAATGAACAAAAGACAATAGTACCCTTACCTTATCTTCTCCTCAATTATCGTGAAATGTAGGAAAAGAGTTAGTCTTAGGTTTAATTAGTTAGGGGTATAAAGTTACTTTGCCAATTAAAATTTAATGGTAAAATTGATTAAGGTAGAAATGAAAAGTGGTATCTCAAAAGTGCTATTTTTGGCAATTCCCCAAAAAAATTATATTTTATTTATATATAATATAAATTGATTATTTTTATGTTGTCTTTACTTTTTTTGTTATTACTAAAAATAATGGGAAATATAAATACATAGTTTTAGAACAATATTATGTTATAAATTTTTCAAATGTCTATCTAAATCGATTAGGTGGCTTTTATTGGTTATTTTACGTTTATGTAAATTAATTATTTATTTTAACTTTGACGTTATATTATGTTTTTCATATTTATTAATTAATTGTTTATTAACTAATGACAATCACACATATTTATTAGTTAATTCATGTTTTACATGACACATGTCCGCATTAATTGTTTTGTAATGTTTATCAATTAGTTATTTTTAACATAAATTAGTTGGAAAATCAATATAGGTATATTTTATGTTTGTTTTAATTGAAGAAAAGATAATAATGTTGAAAGCAAAAATATCAAAGCTGCTAAATTATTATGGTAAGAAAATTAATGAAGTAGTTAATTAGATGAGTGAAAAAATGTAAAATTGTAATAAAAACTTAATATATGTAAGCATTGTTTTGTACTTTAGTTTTAATAGAATAAATGGACCAAAATAATGGAGAATAATTTTTGTTCCAATATTTATAGTTAGTAACATATAAGTGATACTCTTCGTTTATGTGATAGTATCATAAAGAAATGTCCTATAATTTAATGTATATCATATATGGTTTACAAAGTATATGGAATTTAATTGAAAGATTGATATCTTTTTGTTTATGTGTTCCTATTAAAAAATAATATTTGGATTTCCGTTTTCTATATACACGATTTCTTAAAACTTAAAACATTAAAAATATGAGAAGTTAAGAATGCAGATTGGAACTAAAAACTGATATTTTTTCGTTAAGTTGGTAGCTTAAAAATAGGCACACGTTAAACTAAAATTTTGATAATATCATCTATTTTAGGAATATTATGTGGAGCTAATGAAGATTATCCAGAAATGCAAGGTGTGTTTAATATTGTTAAATATTTTGTTTAGGCATCTTGAGTACAATTGTTTTTTCCCAAAATAGTTAGATAAATTCACTAACCATAATGTTAGTGTGTCTATGAAGTGTGGTTATACTGTAACAAAAGGCTAGTTATGGTTTGGTTTATATATGAGTTTGAAATTCAGAATATTAACATGCCTAATACAATGGTTGTTGTAACATATACTTATGTAAATGCAAGAGTATGGTAATGGTATAAATTAATTTATAAAATAAGGATATGAAAACAAATGTTTAGTCACGAAATATAAGCATTCAAACTTGATTTGAGGAAGTCAAGGATTTTTTAAACTTTAGATTCTAGTACTAAACAATAAATCACACCGTACTAACTTCCCAATGTATACACAAATTCCATGGTTTGGTAATGTTTTAGTGTATGACTTTGTATACAGTCTATATGATAGTGTTGATCAAATATGAAAACACCAAGGAAATAAAACTGTTTTTTCAGTAAACCATCACTATAGATCTCTCGGAAAATGAAAACACAAAACCAAACACTGTTATTTATAACCATTTGAAAACACTAAACACAAAACATGGTTATTTGATAAAATTTGGTCATGAAACATCAGTCTAGGTTAGTCAAACGGAAGGTTTGTTTTCACCAACAAAAAGTTTGTTTTCATTTTCAAATTTGTAGAGATAAGGTCAGTGGCATAAAGAGCAAATATTAAGATAAAACATGAGTTAATTCCTAAATGTACTCCAGTGTTAATAGATTAGATGTTTCTTAATTGAACATATGTGATTTCACGTAGTATTCTTTAATTTTCCTATAATACGCAAACTCGAATTGTTAAAGGTTGATGGATTATTAGGGATTCTCAAGGAATTGCGAAGTTATGGGGGTTCTGCTTTTCAGGTGAATCGTATTCTGTTCTAGAGGCTGAAGCTAAGGCATTGTTAATGGCAATTTATAATGTCCGGTTTATGGAGTTTGAATCAGTTATATTTGAAATTGACAGTCTTAACTTTGGTGAACAATCTTTAGGGGCATAGCACCGACTACTCAATCTGGCATATAGTTGCACATCATTTAGCTTCAAAGGGCCATGCGTATAACTCTTGTTACTTTTCATGTATTAATCCGCCATACTGTATAACTTGTAGCTTGCAACGAGACTATGTCATGTCATATCTGTTTAATGGTAAATTTGTAATTTTGTCGAAAAAGATTCAAAATACAAGATATTCTTTCCAAAAACCGAATTATCTGATATTTTTGACTATATAATCCAAAATTACATGAAAATCTAGAACCGAATCAGAATAGAATTGGCCTTCAGTTTTTTTTTTAATTACTACTCGAACCTAACCGAAAATAAAAATAACCAAACCGTAACCAAACTGAATTTTGTAAACAACCGAACGATTCCTAAATCTGCAGAATCGAAAAACCAAAACCCGAACGCCAAAGCCAAATTCTACGTAGAGGATTAGATCCATTTTAGTGTTAGAATATTACTATTAAAAAAATTATTTAACTGTTTATACTGTAGTTAAAAAGATTAAAAGAGAAACAGAAGGACAATTTTCCTACAACGAATATTTTTTTAGCTTATTATACAGGAAAATAGAATTCTTGTGATCAATTTTTATTTATTTGACTTTAGTTTTAAAACCTTAACTAGATCTTGCGCGGGTTTTTGTTTTCATTTATTTTATATAAATATTTTGTTTTCAATTCTAAATTGGTATCTATATATATATAAAAAATGTTCGCTTCACTCCTGTGCGTCCACGTCACTAAGTCAATTCTTCTTAGTATGACACATGTTCAACTCTGGTTTTTCATCTTTTTAATTTGTTTTTTTTTGGGCTTCATGAGTGGGCTTCCGTTTTTATTAAATGAGTTATTGAAAATTATTTTCTGAGCCACCATCCAACCTTTTCTCCAACCAAAAAAACTGAGACAGATCACATCTGTAATCCAAGCATTTTTTTAATCCAAACAAACTTTTTTTTTCCGTCAAAAACTCCTAAAGATTACATCTAAGCCTGCGAATTAGGTAAATCTGGAAAAAATCGATTAAGTTAAACTGTTTTCTGTTTTTTTTTCAGACTGAAAAATATCTATATAATTGAACCAAACAGATAAAATACTGTCACTTTATGTTGATGAACTGTAAATCAAATCCTAATTTATCAAGTAAAACAGAAAAGAAGAAAGTGAACGACGAAACATAATTAGATGAAAAGGGAGATTAGGTGGTGAAGAAGAAGATGGGGTCAGGTGGTAAAGAAGAAGGTGAGGTGGTTAAAAGAAAGATGGATGAGATGAAAAGGGAGATTAGGTGATGAAGAAGATACGGTGAGGAGGTGAAGACGAAGGTGAGGTGATGAAAAAAGAATACGGGTGGATGAATAGTGAAAGAAAGAAGAAATTAGGTTTAGTCGGCTGAGAGAAAAACAATAAAATAACCTTTTTTTTTTTCTTTTTAGTTCAGTTAACCTTTCGTTTAATTTTTATGTACCCAGTCAAGTTAAAGTCCACTAATAACCCAATAACTAAAGTTCATTAATACAAAATATGGATAATAGACAAAACAAACTCAATCATGCATTCACATATCAATTTAACTGTAAAAAAATCTTACTAAACGCCTAAAAACATGACCATCAATTTAAAAATAATACATAAGTGACATTATTCTCAAATCAGAACCCTAGAATACATCATAATTTATTTATCATTTATATTTCTGATACTATTTATGTGATATAATATGAATTTTTGTAGTGTATCATACATATTTCTCGCAAATGAAAACTTAAAACACTAACTATAAAATCATACAAAAATAATAAAATGATCACAAGTAAAGTATATCCCGCCCGTAGGGCGGACCGACCTATAGTATATTAATATATATGTGTCTATCAATTTTTAAAACATAATAAATTTACGGTATATTTTTTCATGAATAGATTATTTCAAACTTTCACATGTATTTGTATCTTCATCTATATACCTCGTTCAGAAAGGCGGCGGCCGACCTGTATAATTGGCCGTATAATCGTGAAACGGAAGGCCACCATGGCGAGTTAGATCAATTCAGATGCATTCTACGCCAGCCCGAGTTTTGGCTGTGTAAAGCATGGTTTAAGGTTATGCGGCCGCGTAAAAAATTGGGAAACTCAAATATTGTGGGAAAAGTAAATTTTAAAGTTTAAATCATGTATTAGGATTAAAATCTGTTATATGTGTGCATGAATCAATAAAAACAAGTCTGAATCGTGAAAAAAAAAAGTTGGAGACCATAAATCTGGGTTTTCGGTAAACTTAGGTTGAAGAAGAAGATAGGGATAACTTTGTAATTTCTCAGTTATTAATGAAAAGGTAAAAAAATCAACAAAACTGCTTCCACTGTCGAACCCGAGCAACTTGAGTTAGAATTACAGACGCAAGCCACAAGACCATACAGCACTAACACTACTTTCATACTTATACTATTTTATATATTACAAATTTAATAAATGCCCTAAAACTAATCTCCGATTAATTTTCGATTAATCTCTAATTTTTTCATTAATCGCTAGGCCCAACCCGAGCGCACGCGTAGCGCCTAGCGAGTTTCCGAACAAGATCTATACATATATATATTTGGACTATTATTTCATTATTAAAATCGTAACTGTATATAGAAAGATTAATAAAATATTGTTTTATTGTCATATTCAAAAATATTGTAATATTTCACAAATTTAGAAAGTTTTTAAGAAGTTAAACTTTTTCGCTTTATAGATTTATATTATCGAGTAAATAATTAAATATTTAGTTTTGTTTAATTTTTAAAATAAACTATATAGTTTAAAATTTGTTTTCATTGGTTTAAGGTAGTAAAGATTAATCATTGTTAGATAATATGATTTTTGTTATTTAAAAAAATTCTGTATAATTTTAAAAGTTAACATCGACAAATATTTAAATATTTAACATATGGAGGTATAGTATTACAACATTAAATTATATCTATTTAATTTATACTATCTATAAATCCAATGGATCATCTATTGTTTAAATTCAATTATTGATAGTCCAATAAAAAATTTTGGTAGGTCCAAAATTTAAATGATAAAATTAGAGATTAGATGTAACATGACTTTCAAGGAATATGTTCATTAAGTCTATTTTTTAAAAAATCACACATGAATCAAGGTTATGACTTCTGTTTTAATATATAAGATTTCCAAAATCAAATTCTAACTAAAAATTACGGCAACAATAATTAATAAACCTAGCTTTTAGTATTCTTTGTCTTTTCCTATTTTATTACACATATGTGTGTTTGAAAATAATTAATTCCATATATACATTTCGTAACTACATACATTATATGGTAATTATTTTACTAATTCCAAATAGGAGAAATTTTTTGTTTACCATTTTCAAGTTACCACTTTTCATCTTTACCATCATTAAAGAGTCATTTTCAAAAGTACCTTCTTCATAAGAAGCAAAAGACTTTTATATTCTTGTTATCCATCTATATAATAAATTGTTATTTAAATAAAAAAATAAAAATAAAAATAAATAATAAATAATAAAAAAGACTTTTTTATGTTTTCGAATTATAATTTTTCGTAATCGAACTTTTTTATAAACTTTTTTTTCTGAAATTTTTTTTCGAAATTTTTTTTTATTTTTTTCAAATTTCTTTTTGAAAATCGAAAATTATGCTTGAAATTATTTTTTTTTTAATTATATTTTTAAGTATTTATTTATATATTTATTAGAATCCTAAATTTTACATTCCAAAAACATACCCCACCCTGCAACTCTAAACCCTAAGTCTATATTAGTGGACCCTAAGGGTATAAGTGTCTTTTATCCTTCATTAAAAGTAAAATAAAAATGGTTAGTGTAAACATGAAAAGTGGTACTATGAATGTGCTATTTGTGGCAATTTTCCTTCCAAATACATGATAAATAGTAAGTATACATCAATTTTATTATATATAATCATAAAATTTTGATTCAAAAAACAGTTTATACAACAATTTTATTATATATTATCATAAAATGTTGATCTATAAAAAATAAAAATACATTTGAATATGATGTGTGATAAATTACACTTGATAAATAATCACATTAAATATTCTAAAAAATACAATAAGATATATTATTTATAAATAACTAATATTATTAACATATAAATTAAAACTATTTAATATTAAACTATAAAATTATTGTGTTTAGAAATGTCATATTCAAAAAAAAAATTAAACGGGCAAATTTTAAAATATATATATCACTTATACAATAATTTTATTTATTAAAAAACTAACATCCGCGTGGGTGCGTGCATCAAGCTCTAGAACATTTTAAAATAACAATTTATTTAATTACTATGAGTATTATATTTTATGATTTTAACCGTCTATTATATCACATGTATCATATAAAAAACCTAATAGTTATAAATAATTAGACTTTATATATGAAAACATATTCTAATAATTTATTAATATATTATTTTATATTTTTATTTATATATTATAAAATTGATCATGATACGTGATTTTTTCCTTTATTATTTATTACTAATAAATATTGAAAAATATTTATTATATATTCTACGAAGTCTGATAGAAAATCTATTTTGGTTAAGATTCTGTGTAAAGAAATTTATAATCCAAATTAGGGAAAAGAATTAGAATGCTTAAGAGTATTATTAATTAAATTAGGAAGACTTCTATTTTTAATAATATACTTAAATATTAAAATAATTGATATATTCGCAAGTAAAAAACAAATTAGTTTGTTATTGACAGTAATGGTATTATTTTAGATCCGCCAGCGGAAAAACATTATATAAATAATTTTATATGTTATATGTCTTAATTCTGTAATCTATATAATTATATCATTAAACTAAAATTCGAAAATCATCACCACTATATTGTTGGAGATGGCATATAAAAAATTTAAGTATTTATAATACTTTTTTAAAATTAAAAATATAACATAAAAAAAAAAATATAATTAAAATGATTGTGGTTGAATTTATTTTATAGTTTAAAATTAAATAAAGATAAGTACACAAATTTTTAGCACAACATTTATTATCAAATATATAATTGTGTATAAACTTTAGATGCATTAGGCAACTAATTTTTATAAGGATTATTAAGGAGATAAGTTATTATGGAAGAAACTATAGTCTCTAGATTCTAAAAATCATTCTAGTGATGACACGTGGCTACAAATCTTATTATGCTTCTCAATGATGGGGTTTTTTTTTGTGTATTTTCTTTCACCACGGGTTATATAAGATTGCCACTCACTAAGATTGATTGTATAGGTTTAATTTACAACAAAAAATTATTTCGCCAGTATAACAAAAAAATACACGGGTAGTGAGATTTGCCATCTGTTGTACCTAGGCTAACTAATGGATACTTATTCGACGGGGTTGGGAGCGCTAAGTCGGCAGCGCTATAGAGTCCGCCAAGCCAACCAGAGAAAAACTTTTAGAATTGCTCTTCCTTTAAGCATTATAGAAAAAAAAACAACAATAAGTGATTTAACCTCTTCTCAACCT